>NW_007579089.1:25118-31109 GCF_000690725.1 Stegastes partitus | reverse complement strand
AGGCGTTCAGGGACCAGTGAGGCGTTCAGGGACCAGAGAGGCGTTCAGGGACCAGTGAGGCATTTAGGAACCAGCAGGCGTTCAGGGACCAGTGAGGCGTTCAGGGACCAGCAGGCGTTCAGGGACCAGCAGGCGTTCAGGGACCAGAGAGGCGTTCAGGGACCAGCAGGCGTTCAGGGACCAGAGAGGCGTTCAGGGACCAGCAGGTGTTCAGAGTCGTGGTTCAGCTGCAGGTTGTTTTCAGTCTGATTCTGATGCAGATTTGAACATCAGCAGAAACGGACCGACACCAGTGACAGCAGAACTGGTTCTGGTTCCGTCCGCAAAGCTGCAGCTTTTCTCTAAACTCTGGCTTCAGAACGGAACATCTCTGACCCACGTTCTTAGCCTTGTAGAGACAAACAGCTGATAATCTGTCCTAACAACACAAACAGGAGTGTGATCCAGAGCCAGACCGAACCGACCGAACCCTCACCCGCCCGGTTCTGCTGTTCTATTTTTCTAAGGGGATGAAAACTAATCAGTGATCTGTGTGATCAGAAACATTTCATGAAGTGAAGGAGGTGGAGTGGTTCTCCGGTCCACCTCTGGTTCACCTAACCCGAACCCGAACCGTCACTAGAGTCAGTGCCAGCTTTACAACCAGCTGATGGATCCATGCACAACGACCCGCACATCCCATAATCACAGCCACTGATCGGACACACGAGCCGCTGCTGCATCCGCGCACGAAGCAGGCGGCGGCCGGAGCTCCTCCACCTGCACCGCCCCCACCCTCTCCGCTCCGGCCGGGCTCCGGTGCTCCTACCTGGGCACGCAGCTCGGGGAGGACCGGTCGATCTCCCAGGTCGCAAACAGGTTCATCGGCACCGGGACTCGTCCGTCCTGCTCTCCGGCCGCAGCGGCAGAACCCGCCGGCGGCTCCGCAGCAGAAGCCGCCGCCGCCGGGCTCGGAGGCAGAGCTGCCCCCCGGACTCCCGCTCTGTCCGCAGCCGCCGCCATCGTCGCCTCTCCGGCGGCAGGTCGCTGTGCTGCCCGCTGCTGGTCCTCCGGAGCGGCTGGCAGGGAGCGGGGCGGGGGGAGGACCGGGGGGAGGAGGAGGAGGAGGAGGAGGAGCCTGAGAGGCGGCGGGCTGAGATTCACCTGCTCAGGTGAGCTGGAGGCTGAGTAGCACAGTTCATTCATTCATCTCTGTTACACACAGTCCTCCATAAATACATACATGTATATATATGTATGTATAAAATTCTTTATTTACATTAATATATATCATTTATATACTTTCTCTCTCTCTCTCTCTCTCACACACACACACACACACATTATAATTATTGATTTCTGTCCTTGGCAAACATAAAACTGTAAATTATCCACGTGGACATCTTTGTATCATATTCTTTTTTTCCTGCTTGCTTTTTTCTTATTTTATTTTGGTCTATTGTTTTGTACCTGTTTGATTTGTGCTCCTGTGATAAATCAGTCGCCCTTGTGGATCAGTGAAGCTGATCTCAGTCCAGACGCTCACTCAGATGATCCAGTTCTTGTTAACGTGTGAAGTTCTGCTGATTGTTTAAAGTCACATTTAAACACAACACGGGTCGAACTAAAGCGCTGCAAAACTACAGCTGATATAAAACAAACACGATGACGAGAAGACAAACGCAAATGAAATAAGAATAAAAAGTTCCAGTACGAGAAGCTCTGCTGGAAAACAGACATTTGATCTCAACAAGCCTTTTTTAAAGCGTCCTGCTGAGTGTTTTAACGACGTCTCTGTGGGTCACAGTATCTCAGAAGGTCGTCCAGGATGACTTCAGACTCGTCTCCAGCGATTACAAACGTCAGCAGGATGAGAACAGAAGTGGAGGACCAGCTAGAACCGGTCCAAACTGACTCAAAACATTGTTCAGAATGAAAAAATCTTTTGCTGTTTGTCTTTGTCAGAAACACTGCTGTTCATACGTGGGCAGCGTCCAAACTCCCCCTGCTGGACAGCTGGTGAACTACAGAAGTGACTCTTAAGTCCTCGTTCGTCTCGTGGGTTCATCAGAAAGTTAGAAAACGTCCTGAAAACCAGCCGAAGGAGACACAAGCTGCTGCTCTCAGTAATCCAGTATTTGACAGTGATCCAGTTTCTCTTGGATGGATGAGGAATGAGCTCCCAGCGACTTCCCAGCTGGACACGGGACCATTATCTCTGTTCAGTGTGCAGCTACAGCCAGCAGCTAGTTAGCTTAGTCTAGCTTAGCATTAGGTGGCAGCCGTAGACCAAAGAGGACCGAACTGAACCTCTGAGGTCCTAAACTGACAAAAAATGTCCCAAATAACTACAGAATGCCTCCAAATGACTTTAAATCTGCATAAAGAACGTGAACATTGTGAAAATGATTAAAAAACTCTGAAATGACTCAGACCTCTCCACGATGTACAGGAACCAACAACCCAAATGTATGCTAAGCTAAGCTAAGCTAAGTAGCTGCTCGCTTCACATCTGCAGTACAAACTTCAGTCTGAACATCGAACAGCAGAAAAAAAAGATTCCTGAAAGTTGACTTGAGCTGAAACCAGCTGGTTGTCTTCAGTCTGGTGTTGAGACGACGGAGGAGCTGATTGGTTAATAAAATATGATCCAATGAAGCTGAAGACAAAGAAAAGACCGACTGTTTCCCTCAGAGTGGATCCCGTCTACAGATGGTTCTGGTAGGTTCTGGAGGTAAACCGGTCCTTCATCGTCTAGAACTGGTTCTGACCCGCCACCATCACACATGCTGATATGAGCCTGGAATGTTTACCCAGAATGCACTTTGTGAAGTTTCCTCTGGTGAATGATCAGAACCAGAACCACATCCAGGGTACCACTGATTGTTTCTATGACTCTGTGTCATAGACATTAAACTGGTACCACTATGATCCATCCCATAATACTGATGCTACCAGCTGCTGGCAGAGGACATGAACAGAACCAGGTCCAGTGTTCAGACTGAGACACCTGGATGGATGTAGAAGTGATCTGGTGTCAGGTTCTACCAGAACCCAGATGTGTTCTTCCTCCTAAGTGTCATTGGGTTCGTTCATGTTTGCTCCTCCTCCTCCTCCTCTTCCTCCTCGCTGGTGAAGTCTTCGATCACGACTCTGGGCAGAACCACCGTCTGGCTGTTGGACACCTGAACTCCTCCCTCAGGGTTCTGTTGCGTCTCGGCAGCTCGGCCCGCAGCAGGAGAACCCGGCTGCCGGTTCCTGTACTGCACCAGACTGCAGCTCTTCACCACGATGGCGATGACGTTCTTCCCCATCATGGCGGCCGACACCTGGCCGTCGGCGAAGAGCCGCAGGTTTCCTCCGCGGATCAGCAGCGTGCTGACGTTGACGGCGGCCAGGCTGAGGATGGGGCGGAGCAGCATCCTGTGGGCGGCGATGTTGACGCCCTGCAGGCTGAGCTCGCTCAGCGAGACGCAGGGCAGCACCAGCAGCACGTAGCGGTAGAAGAACATCAGCCACAGGGGGAGCTCCTCCCTCTGCAGCTCCCACAGGTTGGCCTGGACGTCCACAACGTCCAGCAGGTCCACCACCACCCAGAACAGCCGGCTCCGTAGCTCCTCTCTTTTCCTATATGGCCGTAAATACTCCAAATGATCGATGCTGGCGAGTGTCAGGTAGACGGCGGCCACGCAGACGGACAGCAGCAGCGTCAGCGCTCTCCTGGATGCACCTGCTGCCTCCTCGACCTGAGACCTGTAGTTCTGGTAAACGAAGTAGACCTTGATCTCCAGGACAAAGATGTAGAAGAACCAGAGGATCATGGCGTAGCCTCGCCTGGCGGTGCCTACCTCTGACCCGGCAGAGGCGGCGACGTATCGCAGCACGATGAGGAAGCAGGCATCGCCCGCCAGCACGGTCACGCAAACCCCGACCCGCCCGGAGCCCGGGTTCTGCTCCACCAGGTAGGCGTCCACCAGCACCAGGCTGGACATGATGAGCGCCACCGTCAGGCAGACGTGAGGCCTGTTAGCAGCATGTGGAGGAGGAACCATCGCTGGCTACCACTCTAACCACAACGCCATACATCTGTTCTTAAAGTAGGAACGTTCTGATCCAGTTCATGGCACAGATCTGATCCAAGTCAGTTAGTGTTTAGTATCTGCTGATACAAAGTCTGATACCATCATCCTGATGAAGACGTTACAGTCGCTAACATCAGTCCAGTGTTAGAGGGCAAATGTACCACAGACCAGCTGCAGTACCTGGTTACTGCTTCGTGCTGCGTTCAGGGACGGCGCTGCTCAGAGAGGAAGCCAGGTCCAACCGGTCGATCATCCGTCCATGAGTCGGGTCCAGATGGTTCTGGTAGGTTCTGGAGGTAAAACGGTCCTTTCATTGTCTAGAACTCGAAGACACTTCAAGACAGTGAACAACATTTCTGGAGCCGGACCAGCTGCAGCTCAGAACTCATGGAGAACATTTTATAGTCCGAGAACCGAAGAGTTCAGAAGAAGTACAAACAGCAGACGAGTTAGATTAGAAACGACAGGATGACAGTTCATCTGCCAGAACCTGGAAACAGAGCAGCAGCAGCAGCAGGGTTTCAGCTTTCTGATGGTCCCTGAACTCATCATCTGTAAAGAAAACAAACAACGAACCGGAGCTGAAAATCACATTTATTCAGAACCACTTTATTCTGTCAACACCTGGCCCGACACTGATCTAAACGGGCCCTGCAAAAACCACAACCGTCCTCCTCCTCCTGGTTCTGACCCAGTAGAACCAGAACCGTCCTCCTCCTGGTTAGTCAGTAGTGTGTACGGTCAGATGAGATACCAGTGCAATAATCCTGAAGGGAATTCTTGTTCCAGATGTTGCTCAGGAAAACCCAACGACCCAACCCGAGGAACCGCAGCATCTGAAAGCAGAGAAGCAACCCGACAGAACTGAAGCTCCTCCCACCTGTCAGCTGATGTGTCCACAGCGATGGGTCGAGCCCGCCGTCGCTCTGAGGAGGAGAAACACTGAACATCCAGCTCCGATCCACACGGAACAAACCCACTCAAACCACTACAACGACACCTAAATCATGAATCTGCAGTTTCTGTGTGGTCAGCTACAACGAGACCCGAGTCCACGTAGGGAGCCACAGGAGGGATCCTCTGTTCTGGAGCAGTTTGACAGAACCGGTCCTGGAAGAGTTCAGACAGCCGTCGAGTCTCCGAAGTCTCGGTTCCAGCGAACGTACAGATCCAGAGTTTGCGGGCCGACGCTGCTGCGGATCTTCTTCAGAGAATCCACAAAGTCACAGAACCCAATTGCTCGGACCTTTGAAGAAAACAGAAGGAGGGTGAAGGAGCAGTCGGTGTATTATGGGATGTTACGACTCATGTTGTCGGTTAAACTGCGTCAGCATGAGATTCTGTCCGTCTCGCCTTCTTTTATTACTCATTTGTTTCCTTTTGACCCTCTGAGCTCCCTCTGATTTTCAACATTCTGATGGTCCCTGAATGCATCATGTGTGGCGTTGAGTTTTGTCAGGAAAAATAACCAAATTTGAGCTTAAAATCTTCTAATTCTAGCGCCAGTGTTAGCAACCTAAGCTTAGCTAACTAAGGTTGGAGAGCCACAGTTAGAAAGCTAAACTTAGCCTGCAAAAGCTGGCAAGCCAGTTTTAGTGGACCCAGGTTAGCAAGCTAAGGCTAGCAAGCCAAACTTAACCAGTTGATTTTAGGATACCAACGTTAGCAAGCTAGATAGCTAAAGTTAGCGAGCCAAACTTAGCAAGCTAATGGTACCAAGCCAAAGTTTGCTAGATAAACTTCACAAGGTGAAATTAGTGAAACCAAGTTAACGAGCCAACGTTCACCAGTGATAATAAGCAAACTGCACTTAGTGAACCAACCTTAGCTTGCTAAAATTAGCTAACCCATGTTAGCATGGCAAAGTTAGCGAGTCAAAGCTAGCAATATAAAGTTAGCGAGCCAAAGCTAACAAGCTAAAGTTAGTGAG
>NW_007579089.1:22135-25023 GCF_000690725.1 Stegastes partitus | reverse complement strand
AAAGCTAGCGAGCCAAAGCTAACAAGTTAAAGCTAGCGAGCCATGGTCAGCGTTAGTAATTGTGAGTCCTGCTGACAGAAGACGTCTGTGAGTTCTCTCCTTCTTCATGTTGTTCTGTTTGACTTGATGCTGCAGAGGAACGTGAAGCGACGGAGCATCAGAACATTCAGCAGACTGGACTCACCTGGCTGACCTCCACCTTCTTCACCTGTTCTGGATCAAGTTCTGCCAAAACACGAAACACAGTTGATGTAAACCAGAAGTGTGCAGATGTCAGCAGGATGTGAAAGTGCTGCTGCTGCTGGAAGCAAAATCATCCAGGAAGTGATCTCACCTCTGATTGGTCCCAGAGCAGCATCCTTAGCCAATGAGGCGAGGTCGCTGCCGGAGTAGCCCTCTGTCATTCTGAACCAATCAGGAGAAGGTTTATTCCATCATTTCTGTCAGAGATCTTTATAATAAGTGAATAAATGTGTTGCGTATGAAACAAACTGGGGCAGACTGGAAGTAACAAAGGAAACATCCTCCTGCAGATGTCTGACCTCCACTTTGTTAACTCGTGACTTTAATCTCAGAGCTTCTATTTTCTCTGAATGTGTAGAGCACCAGTTTAAAGAGCTCAGAGTGACGGGTGAATGAATGATGAACCAGCGGGCGGGCGGTGGCCTCACCTGGCCAGCCGGCTCAGCTCGCGGGGCGTCAGCGGGCCGCCGTGTTTCTGCAGCAGGTTGTCGAGCAGCTCGAGCCGCGTCTGGAACACAAACAGCTTCAGTGACCTCAGACGTTTCTCACCTGTCGCGCTGACGGAGGCCAGACTCACCTGTTCGGCCGGCAGAGGCACGTACACGCGTTTAGCAAAGCGCCTGCAGACAAACGACAAAGAAACCCGTGTTCAGCTCAGGTGTGCTGCCCCCTGCAGGCCCAGAATCAGAACGCACAGCTGCTGAAATCAACCTGCTCACAATTCATTTTGCTATTCGTGTTTCTTCACTGAGGTCCGTGTTTCTGTGCAACATAAAGTCAAACAGAACCACGTGAAGAAGGAGGGAGAACTCAGAGACGTCTCCTGTCAGCAGGACTCAGGAAATAGTAGAAATTCTTTAACGATTAATTCTACTTCATTAACAAGCACCTGGAGCGGATGTTGGCTCCTCATCCCTCCATGTTTCAGCCTCGACCAGAGGTGTAGCTCTACGCTGACGTGTTTAAAGGAAGAAGACAACAGGCCTGTAACAACTGCATGTTCTGTTTTTAAATCACCAAAATGACTCCATTTATCAGATTTCCAACTTTCAGCTGGTCCTTGAACGCATCCTGTGTTACACGCGCTTCAGTCAGAAAACCAACCAGACCTGAGCTTCAACCCGTGATGTTCCATCAGATCTCTGCATCCTACTGGAGCTGCTGTGGTCTCCTCGTCCTGCAGATGTTGAACTACCTCCACGTTCCAGAATCTGCTGCAAAAGGTTTCGTGGTTGTTTTGAGAATTTCCAAATGAGAGGAGTTCAATGCCGTGATTCTGATTTGGTTCACTGTCTCGGTGGAACTGCTCGACGTACACGGTTCAGTCCCAGATCCAGAAAGTTGAAAATCCAACAGCTCTCTGTTCCTACAGCTACTGTGGTGTCATTCTGGTGATTTTTAAAATCAAACCCACGGACAGGTTTCTGGGTTCAGAGAGTTAAATCAGCAGCAGAACGTCTCACAGCTTCTGAGACAGTTTGCTCCGGTCGGCGGCGTTCTGACCTGAGAACAGCTCCGTCCAGCTCCTGGGGCCTGTTGGTGGCTCCCATCACCAGAACCCGGTCGGCGCCGCCCGACTGCACCTGGAAGATGTTTTCAGGGTCAGTGTTTGCTGCTGACTGGTGCAGCTAATGTGTGCGTGTCGATAAGAACTTCACCCCGTCAAACTGGACGAGGAACTCGGTCTTGAGGCGTCGGCTGGCGTCGTGCTCGCCCTGCCGCCGCTCACACAGCAGACTGTCCACCTCGTCTGGACACAACACACCGGCGTTAGCAACATGCAGCGACCAGCACACGTGTGACTCATGTCTAGAAGGTGATCATCACTGTAAACACCTCCTAAATGTCATGTGTCTATCTGCTGTACTGATGAAGTTCTGAGGCTCAGAACTGATGGAAAAAGTCCGTTAAAGTGATCAATCTGGACCCTCCTCTGTGGAACTCTGGAACATTCACAGTCTGAAGGTAGAACTCTGGTCAGCAGGTAGAACAAACCATTAATCAGAGTGTGGATGCTGAGCTGCAACTTTCTCCTCAAGTAGAACACTCATAACGAATATGAAACAGATCTGCAGGAAAGTTTGACAGATAAAAGTTAGAGAGGAACGTTACCGATGAAGATGATGGAGGGCTGCAGCTCTCTGGCCACAGAGAACAGAGCTCGAACCAGCTTCTCTCCTTCACCCACCTGCACACAGGTGTCACCATCATCACCACCATCATCACCATCATCACCACCATCATCACCACCACCATCACCATCATCACCATCATCACCATCATCACTATCATCATCATCATCATCATCATCATCATCACTATCACCATCATCATCACCACCATCATCATCATCACCATCACCACCATCATCATCATCATCATCATCATCATCATCATCATCACCACCATCATCACCACCATCATCATCATCATCATCATCATCATCACCACCATCATCACCATCATCACCACCACCATCACCATCATCACCATCATCACCATCATCACTATCATCATCATCATCATCATCACTATCATCATCATCATCATCATCATCACTACCATCATCACCATCATCATCATCATCATCACTACCATCATCACCATCATCATCATCACCACCACCATCACCATCATCATCATCA
>NW_007579089.1:17252-18918 GCF_000690725.1 Stegastes partitus | reverse complement strand
GGTTTGAGCCGGCAGAGTAAACGTCCGTCAGAACCCTGGACCCTGAGACCACCGTGACTACAGCAGGAACAAAACAGAAGAAACAGCCCCACAGTCCACAGAATAAGCAAAAACCACAAATATTATCATTTTAAAGACGAGAGCAGAAGGAAGGCTCGACCGAAGAAATACGAAAATACTACAAACCGTCTACTGTATGACAAAGAGACACAGAACCACCACAAACGGACTCCCTGTGAAACCTACTGAGACTCTGCAGTCGGTCTCTGGCTGCCTTCAGGTTGGCGGCCATCTTGTCCTGCAGCCGTCGGTCTCGCTCGTGCTTCTGTCCTGAAACAGAAGAACGTGACGTAGCTCCTCTGAAGTTCTCCTCTGAAGGTTCTGCTCAGGTGAGAATGTGTGAGGAACCTGGGGACTGACCTGACACCTGGATGGAGACTCCCTTCTCCAGCTCGCTGATCCCCTGCTGGTACCAGCCCACCGCCTGCAGCTTGTCCCCTGAGCAGCCAATCACAGGACAGTGAGGAAAGCCGTTTGATCACCACAATACGATCTGCAGACTTCAACACGTCACATCACGATGCATCCAACACCTCCACAGTGACACCGGAGGAGCCTGGAGGACGCATCTGCTACAACATTCATCTTCTGCATCCGGCCATCAGCTGCTCGGACGTGGATCAGAGCTTCAGGTTCAGCCCAGAGATGTTCAGCTTACCGTCACCGAGGAAAGAAACCAGAAAACCTTCACTGGAGAATCTGAAACCACAGAGTTCTGATGAACTGATTGATAAGTGATCAGTTATTGGTTTCAGCTCCATCCTGACAGACTAAAATGAAGCCACATGTACATTCTTTCATCTCTGACAGACGGAACCCTGAACAGCAGCTGAGAAACCAGAGATCCTCCTCATGTCTGATGAAAAGGAAAAGCCGTGACGGTGGCCACGGACACTTATTGATCCGTGGGGAGGTGCAACAGTCCACCGATCAGCTGTCGATCAGTTATTGATGAATCAGTCTGAGTCACTGTTGACATGAACAGAAGGTTTCTGGTTCTTTGCTCTGTGGCAGGAACCTGAACATCTGATCCACATGTCAGGTCAATCAGCTGATCGATTGATCCGGATAATCATCCACAGTGGAAACCATCGATCACTTCTGCAGAGTGTCTTTAGAGCTGAGAGTGACCAGCTGACGGGCTCGTTCAGCATCGATCATCTATAATCGATAACCTGATCAGTACCTCCTTCGTCCTCGTCGATCCTCAGCGCCGCAGAGATGCACTCGAAGGCCCGCCGGTGGTGGCTCCGGAGCCGCTCTCCCCGCTCCGGGCTGCCGCTGCCGTCCCGTTGCCGGCCGGCGGCCCCGGCCCGGACAGCGGCCGTGGTTCGGGTCCAGATCCGGCAGAAGATCCAGCGGAGCAGCGCCAGCGCGGCCAGCAGCGGGCGGGACACGGAGCGCAGGACACGGACAGCCGCCGGGCCGCCGCCCCGCCTCCCCACGCTTCTTCCGCGGGGACTCATTCGCTTCCATACCGCAGCATCCCGACCCGGTCCGGTCCGGTTCGGCCCGCAGCGCTGCAGTTCACATTAAGCCGCTGCTGCGGAGCTTCTTCTTTGTTGAATCAGCGCAACACAAAGCCACAGACACGACACCGACCCCT
>NW_007579089.1:14321-16876 GCF_000690725.1 Stegastes partitus | reverse complement strand
ACACAACTACAAACAAACACACAACTACAAACAGACACACAACTACACAACTACACACAGACACTCAACTACAAACAGACACACAACTACACACAGACACACAACTACACACAGACACACAACTACACAAGGACACAACTACACACAACTACAAACAGACACACAACTACACAACTACACACAGACACTCAACTACAAACAGACACACAACTACACACAGACACACAACTACATGCAGACACAGCTACACACAGACACACACAACTATACACAACTACACACAGATACACAACTACACACAGATACACAACTACACACTACATACAGCCACACACCACTCCACCGAACCCTGGTGGTCTGAAGTCTCGCGGTAACTCCCTCTCTCGCGGGAACTCCCTGTCAGCTTCAGAACACTTCCAGTAAAATATCAATAAACTTGTACTCAAGACAAGTATTTGAGTAAATGTACCGAGTTGCTTGTTAAAATGTAATAAAGTGTAATGAGGTGGGAGTAAAAGTAACACGACGTTGAAATACTCGAGTACATCACACTTGTGCTGGAGTACAGTACTCGAGTAAATGTACTTAGTTGCTGGAGGTTCAGTTCCTGGTAAAATGTAATGACCTGTCATGGATGGAAAAGTAACGGAACATGGAATTCTCAATTACAGGATACACTACCTGCCGGGGGTTTGACGCCAGCAGCAGCGCGCGCTCTGACCTACCTGTTCCACCTGAAAGTTTGGGCCTCAGAGCCGCAGCAGTGCATGCTGGGAGATCCGGAGGCAGGGTAGCAGCAGCAGCAGCAGCCGGCTGACTCAACCTTCAGTCGGCGCTCCGCTTCCAGCCGTCCCGCACCGTCCAGCCGGCCGCAGCGGACACCCCGCGGACAGCGCAACGTTTCACCGAGTCATGGACATCAGCGGACCGCGTCTGTCGGTGAGCTCCGCTCGTTGCGCCGGAACCGAGAAGCTGCTGTCAGACAGCCGGAGCCCGGAGCTAAGCTACGGCTAGCTGCTTGTTGTCGTTAGCCTGCTGCGCAGTTAGCTCAGCTAGCTGACTGCTCTCCTACTTCTATCTGACGCCCGAGTTCATCTGCTGATAACCAGTACAACTAACTAGCTCCCTGGAACACCGCTTGATTCGTTTATCCCGGGTTTCTACACCGGCTACCTGAGCTAAGCTAAGTTAGCTACATGTCAGCCAAGTGTCTCGGCCTTGTAGTTTAATTAGCCGCCTTGTAGTTGATGCTAACCGAAGTGTTGGTGTCACAGCAGCTCAGTGCTGTCACTGTCTCTGCTGCTGCTAGCCTGCTAAGCTAACTAATTAGCCACGTTAGCCTCCCAGCTCCTCTGAACCAGAGACGTCAGACAGCAGAGAAGTTAGAAGTTAATCAGAACCAGTGAAGCCCAGACAGCTCACCTGGCCCTGCAGGTGAACTCGCTGCTAACAGCTGACACACCGTGTCTGCTGATGGATTCACTCACTTTGGCTTCATGCTGAAGCTCCGGAGCAGAGCAGCTGTTTTCACTGAACATCCACCTCACTGGTTTCTGTGTTCCTGCATGTTGATGATGTGGAACTGTGTTGGACATTTAAGTCCTTTAACGCTATGAAACCCACGTTAACGTTTGTGATATATGAAAAGTAGACCAGTTTACCGGTTTGTCCTGCCTGTAGCCCAGGTCAGAGCAGGTCCAGACCTGAAACCGGTCAGCACACTGATTGAGTCTGAGCTAAACTGTCCTGTCGAGGCTAACACTCTTAGTTTGTGATTTCTAAACCTTTTATTTTGTTTTTTAAAATTCCCCGAAATGGAGATTTAATAGTTTTTTTTCGTGTTAGAACCTCATTAGACCAGGTACAGAACCAGAACCACTGCATATAGACAGATCAGGTCTGGACTAGAATGTCAGAACATAGCTTCTGATTTGTCTGTCTGTAAAAAGCCAGCAGTTCAGATGTTTCAGCTATTTTTTGATGAACTTCTGTGTGTGAGCTGTAGAGCCGCTACGGCTCCACGGGTCAGATCCAGAGCTCATAGAACAGCTTGTGATCTGTGAAACCTTCACTCTCTCACTAAACAGAGGTGTTTTATGAGTTTAGTGGTTTTAGATCTGGACCTGGTCGAAGGTGCTCCGCATGTGGAGCAAAGCTGTGACATCCCAGTTTCCCTGACGTGTCTCTCACACTTTGACACCATTAAACCTCATCACTCCCTCGGCGGGCGTCGGGTTGTTGCTGTGATGCAGCCGATCAGAGGCTCGCTGACACATTATCTCAATCAGGAATGCCCTTCATGCTTTAACTGGTCTTTCTGGTCCTGCGGTCCAGCTCGGCTCTGCCTGGGTGGAAACGAGCTGCGCCCAGGTGTTCTGGGAGATAAGGCCAGCAAAGCAAACAGGTGTTGTTGGCTCCTCCCACCTCCTGCTGATCGTTTCCTGTTTCAGTCACACACAGGCTCCTGTTTCTTCACGGTTCTCTGGAAACATTTGGGTGAATTCCTGACAACTTCCAGAGAAGAACAGTGAGATCAGTGCAGGCTGCAGCTACCG
>NW_007579089.1:6210-14040 GCF_000690725.1 Stegastes partitus | reverse complement strand
ACACGCTTCAGCTGATCAATGACACGCTTCAGCTGATCAATGACACGCTTCAGCTGATCAATGACACGCTTCAGCTGATCAATAACACGCTTCAGCTGATCAATAACACGCTTCAGCTGATCAATGACACGCTTCAGCTGATCAATAACACGCTTCAGCTGATCAATAACACGCTTCAGCTGAACACAACAGATGAGGCGACTGTTCAGATTTCATTTACTGTCACACCAACAATCCAAAACTCCAAATATATTCAGTTCAGTTTTAAAAAACAAGAGCAGCACTTGTTAGATTCATGTACATCTGTGAATCTCCAACTATTGATCGATCAGTTTGATTAATGTTCTCATAAAAACAGTCTGAAGTCTGTCACTGCAGCTTCTTCAATGCTATAATTTTCTGGTTTCTTTCCTCTGTGACAGCAAACTGAAGACCTTCGGGCTTTGACACTCACTGATGTTCTGAGTTAAACATCTAATCGATCAGTTGTTTGGTTGTAAAACACAGAAAAGCCAGAAGTTATTCAGAAGAAGCTGGAATCAGAAAGCTTCTGTGGTTGACGTATGACTTTCATGATTATTGGAAGTATAGCAATGAGACCCAGATGATTTGAAACGGACATTATCTTGCTGATGACTCCATTAATCAGTCATGAACTGAAGATATAAAACAGGGGTGGGCAATCCTGGTCCTGGAGGGCCACAGCCTGCATGTTTTAGATGTGTCCCTCTTCCAACACACCTGATTCAAACGATCAGCTCATCATCAAGCTCTGCAGAAGCCTGATAACCATCCTGATCATTTGAATCAGGTGTGTTGGAACACATCTAGAACATGCAGGCTGTGGCCCTTGAGGACCAGGATTGGACACCCCTGATTTACTATTTCAGAAGGAAACAAATCACGTTGGATGTGCGGTTAAATAAGAACTAAATCTGGTTTGTCATCCAAACCTCTCTAGTCTGCATGTCTCAGGTTAGAATTCACCAGAACTGAACAGGCAGGACTGTGTGCTGCAGAGAAACATGAACCAGGTGAAGACAAAGGAGACGAGCTGCTGCCTGGACTGCAGACAGTCAGACTGAACACAAATTAAAGCACTTTCAGGAGGTTTTTCTTAGTTTTTTAATAACCAATGATCATCAAACTCAACAGTTTACGTCAGAAAACCTTCAAAAATGATCAGGAGAATGGAGCTGTAAGTGAGGTGTTGCTGGATGGAGCAGGGCTCCAGACGGTGGTCCACCTTGTGTTGACAGCGTGTGACTTCATATTTCATGTGGTGGCGTTGGTGCGCGTGAAGGCTGAAGCTGCATGAGTGCTGCTGTACCCGGCAGCTGCTGTGGTCACCGCAGGACCTGCAGCGGAGGAAGGAGGACTTCAATAGCTTTGGTGTTCTGCAGGATTTGTACTTAAAAACGCGACCTTCTCATGAAGCCCAGAGCCCTCCTGCTCAGGCAGGAGAGCGCCTGTAGAGAGAGTCCCTGGGTTTCAGCCCAGACAGATCTGACAGTAGTTTACTTTTTAAAGTTGTTTTTGTTCCCACAGTGGTGTGAGCGCCGCGGCCGCCGGTCAGCAACAACCAGAAACGTTTGGTCACCTCAACAGGTTCCAACGTGGGGCTGAGACGGACGCAGAGAAGACTTCTGGAGCCCAACCAGGACGTTTATGAGATTTATTTAGTTGTAGTTTTTGTCCCGAGTCATGTTTGGCAGTGGAACACATGCAGAAGTTGGTGTTCTCCGGTTCTGGTCTCAGCCCATACCGCTGTATTCCTGTCAGGTCAGAACCAGTCTGTCCTCTGCTGCTGCTTTACTCATTACATCTCTGCCTCGACTCATGAAGCTAATTGGTGCAAACCGGTGCTGGAGCTGCTTTCATTCACTCTGGGTTCAAAGAGCCACAAAACCCTCTTCTTATCGGTCATCACATAAAGAATCAGCCAAACCTGAGCTACGTTTATCTACCTTCACACTGTGAATGTTCCAGAGGTCCACAGAGCAGGGTCCAGATTGATCACCCTAATGAGCCTCAGAACTTCATCAGTACAGCAGATAGACACATGACATTTAGGAGGAGGAACACATCTGGGTTCTGGTAGAACCTGACACCAGATCAGTTCTCCATCCATCCAGGTGTCTCCGTCTGAACACTGGATGTTTGGACGACTTTCACGTCACTCTGAACAGTGTGTGGAGTAATACTGGACCTGCTGGACAGTGTTCATGTCATTTTAAACAGCCTGAGTCATTCAGGACAGTTCATCTGTAATTCTGGACGACTTTAACCTCATTTTAACTATTTTTAATTGATGAAAAACACATTTGAGTTCTGCTAAAAACTGCAAACTCAGTGAGTTTTACATCGATCCAGGAGTCGGCGTCTGAAGACTGAATCGTTGGACAGACACGGAGTCATTTAGGACGACTGTCATGTGATTTAGAAGAATTGTTTGAGGCATTATGAATGTTTCTGAGTCATTTCAACAGTTTCTGAGTAATTCCAGACAACTGTGACGTCTTTTTCAACATTTGTGCAACGTTTGAGAGACTTGGGAGCATTTCTGTCATTTTAGACGACTTTCATGTGATTTGACCGATTTTAGGAGGAAACACATCAGAGTTCTGGTAGAACCTGAGCCCAGATCAGCTCTACATCCACCCAGGTGTCTCAGTCTGAACACTGGACCTGGTTCTGGTAGCATCAGTATTATGGGATGTAGTGACGGAGGTAGAACACACAGCAGTGGTCACACTTTCATGCTCTTATTGTTTTCCAGCTACAACAAATGAAAGGTCTCCTCTTTCCAGAACATTCCCAGTGAAGGTGAACATGCACTAAAGTTAGCAGGAGAACCAGATGTTCTGAGCAGGACTGAGGTGGCCTATGTCAGTGGTTCTGATGTGTTTCTGACCGTGTCTTGTCTCGCTGCCTCAGGTGTAGTCGGGAGGATTCGCTGCCTGCCACAGAGCCATGGAGCCTGATGTGATCCGCATGTTCTCGTCCTCGCCGCCGCCGATGGAGGACGGCGCCGACGAAGAGGACGACGAGTTCGGAGACTTCGGCACCTTCTCCGGCGTCCCGAACAGCGTCAGCTTCACCGAGTTCGACACCCCGACCACGTTCAACCAGACCCAGGCTCTGACCGCCACCTCGCCGCCCGAGCTCATCAACAGCAGAGGGGTGGTGGGCTTCAGCTCCTCCAACGGCACCGAGCAGCCCAGGGCGAACGGCGTGGTGCCGGCGGGCCACCGGGGCGGCGGCGGCTCCTCGGACAGAACTGAGCTGAAAAAGGGGCTCTCCATCCCCGCGGAGCCCGCCGACCGCAGCGGGGGGGAGGTGCTCACGAACGGGTTCGCCACCTGTGGCGTTCAGGAAAGCCCGTCCTCACAGAATTCTGTCCACTCGCATATAAAACTGAGGTCCACGGAGGACACGGGCGGTACCGGCAGCCCGGAGGACGACTTCGCGGACTTCGCTGCTTTTTCTGACAACGAAGGACACGTCAGCCGGCCGCCAGGCCCCGTAGAGGGCAGCGGGCCGGACGAGGACTGGGACACACCGCAGGGAACCACTTCAGAGGACTATGTCAGGGACACGAACAGAACCGGGTCTGATGCCACCTGTGTCCCCGCTGAGAGCCCGGACGGCTCCTGCAACACGGACCGGGGCGGCTCAGACTCTCCGCTAAGGGACGTGGCCTCTGCACAGGAGGCGGTTGGCACTCGCCAACCTCTGGCTCTGAACGGGCTGGACGGAACCGACAGGGACGGATCCAAAGAGGGCTGCAGCGACGCCGACCTGTCGCCCGCCGCCGACAGCGAGGCGGCGCAGTCGGACGAGAAGAGCTCCGAGACGGAGACGTCGTTCGGCCGCCCGCTGTCCACCGACGCCCTGGAGGAGTACGGCGACATGAGCACCACGGGCTCGGTTCCGTCGCCGCCGCTGCAGGGCGAGCCGGCCACGCCCGCCGACCACAGCCAGCTGGCGGAAGACGACGAGGACTTCGGGGACTTCGGCGACGCCGGCTCGTTCGGTGGGCCGGGCTTCGCGGACTTTGAGCCGCTGGAGGTGCAGCAGGACGGGAGCCGGTCGCTGAGCTCCGCCGCCGCCGCCAACAGCGAGCAGGACGACGACTTCGGGGACTTTAACTGCCCCAAATTTCACAGCGATGCAAACCAGGCGGAGGACGGAGGCACGTTCGCCGACTTCCCCGTCAGCGACAGTTTTGGCAACTTCAGTTCGGCCGAAGGCGGCGAGGCGGACGGCGGCTGGAGGGCCTTCGGGGAGCAGCAGCAGGCGGACGGACAGTCGTGGGCGGCGTTCGGCTCCGAGCAGAGCGTCGGTCGTCCTGCAGAGGTCAGGGAGGAGCAGCAGGAGGAGCAGCAGCAGGAGGAGGAGGAGGAGGAGGAGGAGTGGCACGAAGGTGAAGCTCCTGCAGCCAGCGAGGAAACCAGCAGGACGGACAGACAGACGGTAAGAACGGCATTGTTAGGACCTCCTGACAGGTTGTCCGTCTATGAGCTAGAACCTGGTGGAGCAGAAAGATCAGAGTCTGTCTGATGGTTCTCTCCTTCTTTGAGATGTTCCGTCAGGAAGATGAACAAAGTCTGAGCTACAGATCCTGATGTTTCATCAACATCACTTCATTCTACACGTCACACATTTACCACAGAGAAAGCTGTAGATAGTTGAGCGTCTGCAGTAGAGGACACAGCGTGGAACATCTGTGGAACCACCTGCTGGGTCCAGGCTGTTGAGGCCTGCCAGCGTTACCGTGTCGTGGTTTTTGTCAGGCCGTGAGAGTCCACGTCACAAGTGTTGTTGAATCAGGAGGCTGAGCGTGTCGGTGCCTGAACCACCTGGTTTCTATCCATCAGCAACAAACGGCAGGCCTGAGGCATGATTATGTCACATGTTTAATCCGTGTTTCAGTACTTCCTGGATCAGTCCATCAGCTCATCTAAAATGTGGATCAGAGTTTCCTCAGATGTCAGATCTTCAGCTTACTGACAGTTTTTACTAAAATGCCTCAAACTATCGATTCCTGATCAGAATAGATGGAAATGAATGTAATGACTGACAGCTAATTGGTTAATTGGTGCTCTGGACTTCAATGAGTCACTCTGAGCTGAATGTCTTTGGCTGTTTCCAGCAGAGATGTGTCGCTGATTAACTGAAGTAATTAGGCAGAGACTAGTGAACATGAAGGTGGTCACCAGCTGCTCTGGACCTTTCTCACGTTTTAGCCAAAACGCTGCTGAAAGACAGAAACCGTTGTGATTGTTTGGGTCGTGACAGCTAATGGATGAATGCGTGCAGCTCTGACGGCCATCAACACGTCAATAGAACTAAAACCACCAAAAACAGCCACCGCTCCTCGGCCCACATGTCAGCCTTTGTGCTTACTGCCTGCAGCGTTCCACGTCCAGAACCACGAGTTCAGTCAGACGGAACCTGCGACTGTTCCAGTGACCAGCTGCTAACCAGTTCAGAGTTTCCATCAAACCAGCTCCTTGCCCTGTTTGCTGAGGAATGTCACCTGGTCAGGTGTTGGAGCTGCATTCCTGTCAGACTAGCGCACACACTGTAGCTCACTGAGGCCTGGTGCCAGCAGCCCGACGCTCACCTGAGTTCACCTGCAGCTGGTTCCAGCAGTGCTGGTCCGCAGAGCAGAACTCTGAGGACGTGACCGCACCAGTTCTGTCTCCACGTACTTCAGATATTTATATTTATTGACCATGTGCAGTGAGGTTAGCGGGGTTCCTGGGTAGCTGAAGTGCTGTGGCAGAAGATGTGATGATAGAAGTTCAAACTGCAGCGTTTTCCGAGCTAGTAGCCTCTGAAACAGCAGACCTGTGAGTCGGAGGGGAGGGTTTGTAGTAAACAGCTGCTGTGGTCTCTGCAGGCGTCGCTGTCCGGCCGCCTGGAGAAGCTGTTTCAGAGCAGCTTCCCTCAGACCGCCGCCCGGCCGCTGGACCACCACGTGGTGTCCCTGAAGATCCTGCTGGAGCCCCCAGAGGACGGAGCTGGAGCCGAGGACCAGAGCAGGTCGCCATGCAACAGGTGAGCCTTCGTCCTCAGAGGTTGAAGTCAAGACAAAGACTCCACCAGCAATGGAAAGCTGGTCTTCATGCTCAGACCTTCAGACATGACTGAAGGGGTTCCTGTCTGGCAGACAGCTGTTGCTGCTGGTGGAGCCTCACAGGTATCCAGTGAACACGTAGATGTAAGCAGGAACTCTATCAGCAGGTTCACCTTCATACGAACACAAGTCACTACCACTAGACTAGAAGAGAAGACTGGATCCTGTCTGTAGACGGTTCTGGTAGGTTCTGGAGGTAAACCGGTCCTTCATCGTCCAGAACTGGTTCTGACCAACCACCATCACACATGCTGATATGAGCCTGGAAAGTTTACCCAGAATGCACTTTGTAGAGTTTCCTCTAGTGACTGATCAGAACCAGAACCACATCCAGGGTACCAACTGTTACCACGGTGAGACATCCCATAATACTGATGCTACCAGCTGGTCAGGAATTGATCGGAAATGTTTTGGGTCACTTTGGATGGTAGGTTGGATCCATTTTTAGTGAATTTGGGCATTTTGTGGTTATTTTGATTTATTTTTAACTGATTTCAGACAGTTCTGGATTAAATGTGGACGTTGTTTAGTGATACTGGTCCAGTTTTCAGTCATTTTAGGAACATTTGTAGACATTTTGGATCCATTTTAGATATTTTGCAGATTTTTTTTGTCATTTTAGGCACGTTTCTGCCATTTTGGAAAGATTTTAAGGCAATTTGGATAAATTTGAGGTATTTTACACAATCTTTGGCTCATTTTAAGCAATTCTTTAGTTACTTTGGTCGGACTGAACCAGAACCACATCCAGGGTACCAGTGATTGTTCCTATGACTCTGTGTCATAGACATTAAACTGGTACCACTATGAGACATCCCATAATACTGATGCTAGCAGCTGCTGACAGAGGACATGAACAGAACCAGGTCCAGTGTTCAGACTGAGACACCTGGATGGATGTAGAACTGATCTGGTGTCAGGTTCTAGCAGAATTCAGGTGTGTTCTTCCTCCTAAATGTCATGTGTCTATCTGCTGTACTGATGAAGTTCTGAGGCTCAGAAATGATGGAAAAAGTCCATTAAGGTGATCGATCTGGTCCCTCCTCTGTGGAACTCTGGAACATTCACAGTCTGAAGGTAGAACTCTGGTCAGTAGATAACGGTTCTGCAGAATCAGAACCAGATGGTGTTTTCTGGGATGAAGATCATTAAACCGTTGAGCTGCAGGTGGTTTGAAGGTTTCTGTTGATGATCAGTGCAGCTCTGTGATAGGTCGGGTCAGTGTCATGTGACCTGCAGGGGAACAGACAGTTGGAGTGTTGATTCTATGACTGCACCTGTCCCTGACTCGGCTGCGTCTGATTGGCTGCAGGTCCGGTGGGCGTGGCAGCGTCTGGCTGCAGCTGCAGGACATCCACGAGGCTCTGGGCCTCCGGTACCAGTGGGGCGGCTCCCACTGCAACAAGGCCCTGCTCTGCTGCCTGGGCATCGACACCCGCAACATAGTGAGTCCCTGCACACAGACACACAACACACTGCAGCACACTGACACCTCAGGGCCTTAATGTGGAGCTGGAAGATCTACTGAACCCACTGAACGCTGCAACAGAAAGTCCTGCAGCTCTGTGGAACCAGAACAACACCACAAAGAGACACAAAACAGCCACAAAGAGACAGAAAACAGCCACAAAGAGACAGAAAACGACCACAAAGAGACAGAAAACCACCACAAAGAGACAGAAAAC
>NW_007579089.1:2227-6071 GCF_000690725.1 Stegastes partitus | reverse complement strand
AAAACCACCACAAAGAGACAGAAAACCACCACAAGCGTTCCGGTTTGGACTGTTCTGAATGATGTTTGACTGTTTCGGAGCTGTGTGTGATTCTGACGTGGTGTCGATGTTCTCAGCTGTTCACAGGACAGAAGAAGCAGCCGGTCATCGTGCCGATGTACGCCGCCGGCCTGGTGAGTCCACCTTCAGCCTCAGTAATACCGGTACTGGTTGGTCCGGGGCCCATCTTGTTTTGTGATAGCCAGTGAATGTGGAGAACCTCGGTGCTGGTAGTTTCTAATAAAGCGTGTGCTGAATAAACCGGGCTTCAAACGGCTCAGAACAGGATGACGCTGTCGCAGAGCAGGTGAAGGTGGACGGTGGAACCAGCACCGACTGGCGCTGAGTCATGGACGGGGCCTCTGTAGCGCCTCCTGCTGGCTCACAGGAAGCTGTGTTTGTGTTTCAGGGGATGCTGGAACCAACCAAAGAGCCGGTGAAGCCCGTCTCCGCCGCAGAGATGATCGCCTCCATCGGACAGACGCCTCCAGCGGCTCCAGAGAAAGCCTCCAGTTCCTCCGACTCAGTGCAGGTGAAGCAGCCCGGACCGAGCACGGTTCGGTCCGATTGTGTCTGATGTTGTTGTGTGAGACCCGCCTCATCGCTGTAAGTCAGCAGGACCACGTGGAACAGCGTAGAAAGTAGATTCCCTCCCAGACTGGGGACGGCTTCCAGGACGTGTACATGCTGCAGGTCGTCTTCAGTCAACATGTCAGAGGAGCTGAACTGTGGAAACCTGCTGGCTGTAGATGTGGCTGTGAACAGCAGGGGGCGCTGTGTCTGACCAGGTGTGTGTCTCCTCCAGCAGGAGGCGCTCCCACCCGTCCAGTTCGACTGGAGCAGCAGTGGCCTTACCAACCCTTTGGACGGTAGGTGACCCGGTCCGCTTCAGTCCTTCCAGGCAGCAGGGATCCTCCACCGACTCACCGCTGACTTCTGAGCTTCTGACCCAGTTAGAAAAAGTTCCTGTTTCATTTCCAGGCTCAGAATCTCCAGAAATAAAACTCCAACAGCCATGAAATGTGGAGACTCAGACAGAACAGTTCCATCAGAACCACTGACCGGATCCATCAGGACTCAGTTTAGTTACTGATCCAGAAAGTTCCTGTCAGTGTCTGTCTATGGATGGGTCCATGGTTCTACTAGAATCCAGCCTTTACTGTGGCTGTAACATCAGCAGAACCTGATGTGGTGAAGCTTGTTGTGAAGTCAGGTTTTACATATTTGGACCAGCTGCCGACAGCAGCCTGTTGGGTCGGTTCAGAGGTTTTGTGGTTTGGGCCTCGGCGTGGTGTCCCCAGAGGCAGAGCTGTGGTCGGTGGAGGACGGCTGCTGTGCATGAAGCCGCTGTAGATGAGTCTAACTCTGGTACTGACTGCTGCATGCTCTCTCTCTGCTGGGAACCTCGGCTCTGCAGCCAGCGGAGGCTCGTCCCTCTTAAACCTCGACTTCTTTGGTCCTGTGGAGGATTCAGGCTCCAGCAGCTCCACCTCCATCCCAGGTCAGCCTCCTGATTGGCCCATCGACGGGCCCGTCGGTGGGCCTCCTGACCGGCCCGGCGATGGGCCCGTCGATCGGCCCGCTGTCCTTCTCTGTCGCCTCCGTCTGTCGCTAACAAACTGCAGAGATGGATGGTCTAACTGTGGCACTAACCTCCAGCTGCTCTGATCATCCCTTCATCATTTCACTAGTTCTGTAACACGTCGACCTTCTGTGGTTTCAGCTCCTTCACTGAATGTTTTCTGGTTTCTTTCCTCTGAGACACTAAACTGAACATCTCTGGACCGAACCAGACATCTGAGGAGGCTCTGACATCAACACCGCTCCACTCGTGTTGGACGGGCCTCTGACTTGATTCTGGTTGTTTTAGACTCACTGAGTAGTTTGGACACATTATAGGAGAACTGATGTTGTTGTTGTGGACAAAATGCGACATTTTCCATCTCTGGAAAACCCTGATCCACATGGTTCACCGTTCCACATTGTAGAGACCAAACAACTGATGGGTTCACCCAGAGTGGGCGTGGCCACCAGCTGCAGCTCCAGTCATTGGTCAGAACTCTGTTGAAACAGTCGAACTGCTGCGTCTCAGACGTCCTCGAGGTTTGACCTCGTGAGAAGAATCTAAACGGACGTAACACAGAGAGGAGCTGCAGGTCTTCTGGTTAGAGAGAAATATTCAGCGTTTCTTCTCTGTCACTGCTTAGATTTTAAATGTAGGATTTTAAAGATTGAAGTCTGTGAACAGGCTTCAGCCTCATCCAGCATTCACCATCTTCTGGCATTAACACCAGACTGCTCACTGTGGCCATTATCCTGAGTTGATTTGCATGTTCTAGTCATTGTAGACGATGACTGATTTCATTTTGAACGAGGCATTTGGACAAACAGCCCATTGTGAGACCAAACAGCTGGTGGCTCCATCCAGACTTCAGTCAGATGAGTCGTCACCAGCGCCTTCACTAACACATGTTCTGTCCGCTGACGTCGGTTCTCCTGCTTCCAGGTGTGGATCCTGAGCTCTATGAACTGACCACCTCCAAACTGGACCCCGGCAGCTCGGGCAGCCGGGTGGCCGACGCCTTCGCCCGCCTGATGTCCACCATGGAGAAGACCAGCACTTCCACCAGGTGAGGCTTCAGATGCATCATCACACCTTCATCGGTCATCAGCAGCAGAGCCAAAGGCGGGCCATAAACATGAGGCTCGTGGACCGAAGCAGGGACAGGCCCATGTGGTTCTTTAGGCCCGATTATCGATAATCAAGAAGGCTGATAATCGATATGTGGAACCGATGCACATTAAAGCTTATTGACTGACAGCATGTGAGACCCGTAGCGAGATGGCTTCACTAATAAGGATGACCGCTGCTGAATACGTGCAACAGGAGTGACCACGTCGGAGCGTCAGTGGTTTCTGCTGCCTTCCTTCAGACAGCTGCTAATGTGCTCATCTGTCTCTCTGTGTAAACAACACGTGATTGGCTGTTTCGCATCGTGTGTCACAGCCAATCAGATGTTGCTGTGGGCGGGACTTGGCCACAGAGCGACTGCAGGGTTAGGGTTGGGCTGATCAGAGCTGAAGGAGACCTTTTCATTTATTGAGCCATAATCGGCCAATAAAAACGATGATACCAAGAATCTAAGAACGACGAATATTGGCTGGAAAATGATGGATTTTTAAAAATGGACAAAACAACCACATTCACTGGAAACAGTATTTCTGTTCAGTAGTTTTAGAGTTTTTCAATCTTAGTACCTGTTCCTCTGGTCGCTGATGGAAAGAACAAGGGGGCGGAGCTACCAGCTGCTGGCTCCGCCTCCAAACGCTCCGACGGTAACTTGAGAGGCGAGTGATGATCTGGTGGAGCAGAAACGCTGCTGGAGGAGGTTCTTCTGTCGGCTCCGACTGACAACAGTGGAAACGTGATCAGTGATTTAACATGTGATCAGTTATCAAACATGATCAATAATTAAACGTGATCAATACCTGGTTCTGTCCTGCAGGAGGCCGCGGAAAGACGAGAATCTGAGCGAGGAGGCGTCCAAAGTGATCGCGGCGCTGCCGGATCTGTCCTTCATGCAGGCCAAGGTTCTGATGTTTCCCGCCACGCTGACGCCGCTCGGCTGCCAGGCAACGCCGGACTGAAGCCCCGCCCACGCTGTCCGCCTGGCCCCGCCCATTTTACCTTTTCTGTCTCGCTGCTCCTCCTTCTCCTTTCGCACATCAGTTTTAAAAATCAGCTTTTCAGTTTTTATGATTTTTGGACACGAGGCGTCGAGCAGCTCGGTTCCAGATCAGTGAT
>NW_007579089.1:0-967 GCF_000690725.1 Stegastes partitus | reverse complement strand
AATCAGGGACTCGGTGTTCTTTCCCCGTTCTTTCTTTCTGACCTGGAGGAGTTCTGCGGGCGGTGTTCTGTGGTGGGGATGTTCTGGTCTGTCTGTGAAGGAACGCCGGCTCAATCAAACTCAGCTCAAATCTATATGACGAGTGTGAATCCTGACATTTCTCTACGTGTATGAAATCTATATAAATATCTATATTTATGGACTGAAACCACACTGCCTGCAAAATCCAGCTGAATGTTTCGTCCCTGGTAGTTTTTAGGTTTTAACCAGATTTTCTTTAACCTGCAGTTTCCGTTCTGTCCTTCTGTTTTTGTGATTTGATGCAGATTTTTAATCGGCGCTCCAGTGTTGCTGCAGTCCGTCCGCTCTGCAGACTTTTTATTTGAATTCCACCAAACTAACAGACGGAAGCTTCCACTCTTTGCTTCTTGTCGCTCACTGTTTGGTTGTTTTGGGGTAAAAATGGGACTTTTTGCTTAAAACCACTGAAAGCTTGTGAGCAGTGAAGGTCGACTCGCGTCAGAAGGGAATTAAGGGACCAATTTGTGCTTGTGTGAGTTTCTCTTTTTCTTTCTGCCTCTGTGTTTTTATATTTTCTGCTCATACGACTGTCGGCCGTCTCCCAGGAGGATTTTGCACATTGTAAAGATGAAATGGATGTAATCATAGTTCACTGTGGCTTCAGACTGTGTACAGTTAAACTATGGACTGTAAAATGTACGGGAAAATTCCTATGGAAAAAAACTGAATCACTTGAAGAGCCTGTCAAAAGGTTATCGTGCATGCCCAGGTTCTTTTGAGACTATAAGTGTGTAAATTTTACTTTTAGTGTACACAAGAAATTAAAATAATTTAAGAGAAAGAGCTGCGTCCTGACTTCCTGTGGAACGTCTTTCCAAGATCAGAAACACAAAGACACAAAACAGCCACAAAGAGACACACAACAACCACAAAGAGACACACAACA
>NW_007579088.1:252635-256005 GCF_000690725.1 Stegastes partitus | reverse complement strand
TGAATGATTATAAAAAATAAAAAAACACTTATTCTATAAACCAATAACCAACAGAACCCCCTCCAGGATGATTTGGACCTCTAGAGAACAACAGAACCCCCTCCAGGATGACTTGGACCTCTAGAGAACAACAGAACCCCCTCCAGGATGACTTGGACCTCTAGAGAACCAACAGAACCATCAGCTAAATCACTTGGACCACCGAAACAACCACAATTTCCTCAAAGATCCCTGGAACCATTTACAAGAACTTTACCACGTGCCTACTGACTACAGGACGACTAGAACCTCCAAAACATCAGTAGCACCGCCTTCAGGAACCCTAGAACCTCTTCAGCAACACCAGAACCCCAACCAGAACTTCCTGACAGACATGTAACCTCATCAGGAACGCCCGCGAGGCCACCGGGACCACAGACAGCGACTTCCCCAAGAACCTCCAAAGACGGTTCCACCGGGTCTCCACACAACCTTTAGAACCTGGATGACCTCGTTGTCCAGGTGTGTGCGTGTGTGTGTGTGTGTGTGTGTGTGTGTGTGTGTGTGTGTGGACGCAGGAGTCGGTTCTTCTTCTGTGGTTTCAACAAAACACGACGAGCAAAGTGTGTTTTTCTGTTTTTTAGAGGAATTAGAACCAATCTGACAGCAGGAACCACGGTTCTACACAACAGCCACGGGTGTGTGTGTGTGTGTGTGTGTGTGTGTGTGTGTGTGTGTGTGTGTGTGTGTGTGTGTGTGTGTGTGTGTGTGTCGGGGGAGTTCGGCTCTAATGAAAAAACATCCTAAAGAGGCGAGAACAGGCTGTTGGTTCTGCCTCCATCCATCAGACGCTGGCTCACGGACCTTTATCGGGTTTCTCAGCTCGCAGCGCTTCTTCATCTGCAGGAACCGAACCGGCGCCGACGGTGTCGAGGCTCTCAGCCCGTCGGTGCTTCACACGCCGGCCGCCGCAGACACACAACCGGCCTTCTGGGTCAGAACGTCACAGCAACGTTTCAGCAAACCAATCAGGAGCAACACCCCAGAGGTTAACAGAACCAGCACCGAGGTCCAGAGGTTAACAGAACCAGCACCGAGGTCCAGAGGTTACAGACACACAAAACAACCAGAGAGGCTGGAAATGACTGAAGAGAGACAACACAACACAAAAGAGACACAAACACATGCAGGAGCAACACAAGGAGGCTAGAAAGGATTCAAACGACCACAA
The DNA here is from genome assembly GCF_000690725.1 of Stegastes partitus. Classification (NCBI taxonomy): domain Eukaryota; kingdom Metazoa; phylum Chordata; class Actinopteri; family Pomacentridae; genus Stegastes; species Stegastes partitus. The sequence continues at coordinate 254,795 of NW_007579088.1, read as the reverse complement.
ATAGGCTCAACACAACTGAAAAGAGACAGAACGACTAAAAACAGACACAAAACGAACACAAAGAGACACAAATGACAACACAGAGACATAAAACAACCAACAACAGGCACAAGACCTTATCAAAAAGACACAAAACCCACAAAAATAGGGAAAAAATGACCAAAAATAAACACAAACAACCACAAAGTGATGCTAAATAACATAAAGGAGACACTAAATGAACACAAAGAGCCACAAAATAATGAAAAAATGTCAACAAAGGACAGAAAATGACTGGAAAACGACACAAACGAGCAAAAACACACAAAAAGTGCCAAAAAAGAGACACAACAACAACAAAGACACACAAAACAGAACGACGACAGAGAGACGAAAGTCCAGATGTTTGATGTTTGAGGTGAAGAATAAAAACATGAATGAATCTCAGGAAGTACACAACTTACACAACTTACACAACAACACATCGGTTGTGTAGCAGCTTCACACAACCGGCTGCTGGTCATCAGACCCACAAACACAATCGCACAGCGTCGGTTCTGGTTCTACACCAGGTTCCTCAGACGGAGACCCAAGCCGTCACGTTGTGTCACTGAATCATCCACAGACACACAACCTGCAGCACAGACACACAACCTGCAGCACAGACACACAACCNGGAAACAAGAACCCAGATGATGAGCTGGAGGCACCGACCGGATCAGGACGTCTGCTGGACCCATGTTCTGACTGTTGGTTCTGTTTTGGTTCTTTAACAACACGCTCTGAGAGGTGGTCCTGATCCGTCTGCAGAGGCCTCGCCGGGATGTTTTTACAGCGTCTTACCGAATGATGCTAACGGTTAGCAGCAAATACGCTAGCAGATAGCAGCGTTAGCAGCGTTAGCAGCAAAGTCGACGGCAGTGAAACTCTGTCGGCGCTTGTTGTTGAATATTTTACGTATCCTAGAGAACAGCGGATCGACCCGATGTGCAGCGTAACGGGCCAGAACTCTGGTCTGTTCATGAGCAACAGTGAAGATTCACTGATGAAGAACTGATTCTGTGATTCAGTCAGACTGCCGGTCGATGATCAGGAGCTGAGCTTCTCTGAAGGCTTCAGTCTCCTCAGAGACCAGAAGCTTCTCCATGAAGCCAGAGTTCTGCTTCATGTGGGCCTGATCATGTTCTGATTGTTTCCTCCTCGGCGCTGGATGTTCTGTTTGTGGCAGAACATCGTCTATTTTTGGGCTCCATTGTCCTGCAGCCACGGCGCCGGAGGAGGAGGCGGCGGCACAAAGCTGCTGTCGACTTCAGAACCGACCGGCTGTTTGAAAGGTTCTGGTTCTGTTTGGAATCAGTTTGTTTCTAACCTTTAGTTGATGGACGTGTTCAGAGTCCTGCTGCTTCCTGGAGCTTCCTGAAGCCATCAGACGACCAGGACAGAGACCAAACAGCTGATCACTGCAAAGAACAAGCTTCTGAACCGGGTTCTGTTGGTCCACTGATCGGCAGCAGAACATGTTGGTCTTTGTTGTTGAATCTGTTTCGTGTGGTTTTCTGTTTAGAACCTGAGGATGAATCACATCCGGCTGCTTCTGAAGCTGGGATCCAGAAGTCTCACATCTAACTGCTGGAGTCCTGGTGCTGCTCGGCTCCCAGAGCTCCTGCTGCTCTGAGCTTAACTCCTCCTGGAAGTTCTGGTCCGGAAACACGTCGAGCTGTTGGGACTGAAGTCTTAAACTCAGACTCTGGAACTGGAACTTCAGTCCAAGGAGGAGGATCATCTCAGCCTTTAACTGGTTAAATTCTTATCATTAGTGTTTAAAACTGACACCGTGGAGGTCAGAACCGGGCTGAGAGTGAAACCGGGTCGACCTGAACCACCAAACAGCTCTGTGGTTGATTCCATCCCAGCCTGTTCTCTGTACACCAGCAGAACCTCCTTCATTCCGACTCCTGGAAACCACTCAAGGACCAACAAGCGGAGGTCCTTCAGAGACCTTCAGGAGGTCCTCAGGCTGGAGGAGACCCTGGACTCCACACATTCATCACTCTCACACTTCAGCTCATCATGTGGCCTCCAGGTGGAGAAACATCACAAAGAGACGCACAGACAGAGCAGAGAGTGGACAAAGACACACAACGTGGACAAAGACACACAACGTGGACAAAGACACACAAC
>NW_007579088.1:248918-251192 GCF_000690725.1 Stegastes partitus | reverse complement strand
CACAGACACACAACCTGCAGCACAGACACACAACCTGCAGCACAGACACACAACCAGCAGCACAGACACACACAGCGAGGTGTAAAACGGCCTCACAACGTCCTCGAAAAGTAAAAAACAGACGCAAAGCTACGACCAAGTGACACAAAACGACCACAAAGAGACACGAAACACACAAAACTACACAAAACAGCTCCAGAGGGACGGAAGACGAACACAGCAGGAGCTGAACGGACACAAAGACACACAAAGACACACAAAATAACACAAAATGACACAAAATGATGCACAGAGATGTAAATAACTTCAGACTAAATGCTTACGACCAAAAAACATGAAACGTTGGAACAGAGCAGTAAAACAATCAAAAGACGACACACAACGTCCACATATGGATCCAACACAACCTCTAGGAGACACAACGACACCACAACAGATAGAAGATGGTCACAGGGGACACAAACAAACAGCAAAACTCTGCAGAGCGACAAAAACACAAAAACAGCAGCTTCAGGTCGAAGGACGTCAACAGTCAGTCTGCATGTTTCTGTCTTTGTGTTTGTTTGTGTTTGTTTTGTGTTTGTTTTGTGTTTGTTTTGTGTTTTTGTGTATGTTTGTGTTTGTTTTGCATGTGTGGGGACATTTTTCATGATCTCCAGACGTGTCTTTCTAACAACTTGTCACTGAGTCGATGATGAAACTTTTCCACCTGCAGCCCTGAAACAGCTCCAACTCCCATCATCCTCAGCGGCCGCCAACGGACCTCGGAACCGATCTGAAGTCCAGACGGAACCCGAAACGTTTCCGAACATTTAGTACCATCACGTTTGTCGCTCCGTCCAGGTGGGACCAGGTCCAGGTGAGGTCACAGGTCACATGTCCAGCAGGTGCCGACAGGTGATCTGTGCCACCGGATCTGATCGGGTCGACTGGCCTCAGATCAGATCTCAGAGCAGACACGAGGAAACCTGATTCTGGTCCAGATCTGACCGAGACGGATCAGCAGCAGCTGGGCTCCGTCGGTGTTGTTGTTGTTTAGCATCGTGTTGTTGTTGTTTTTATATTTTTGTGGCTGTTGTGCGTCTTTATTTTGGACTTTCACACCTTCTTGTCGTACTTCTCTCATCGTTGTGACTTTTGGGCCGACGTGAAGCTGAAACAGACGAAACCTGCGACAGAAACTTGGTCCAGAAGCTGCTTCAGGTGAGCGTCAGTGTGTTTAAAGGTTTTGTTGATCAGAGCGTCTCTTCGCTGACTTACGAGTGTTGTGTTGTGTTGTGTGTAAACTGCTGCTGGAACACTGCAGCCTCCTCCGGGGGATCAATACAGGATCTATCAATCTGTTGAGTCGACTCCAACGCCAGCCGGAGTGAATCAGCTCGCCGCCCGACGACTTTAAATCACACCAAACACAATCAGATGCTGGTTAGACGCGATCTCAGGAGAAATCTGAAGCGAGCCCATAAATCTGGTTAACCGCAGACTCACGGCGCTCAGCCTCGTTAGGAACACCGGCTGCTGCTCGAGGCCGGCAGCTCCACCAGGTCCCTGAACGCCTCACGGTCGTCAGGAGCTGCTGCAGTTTGACGTCTCGCACATAAAATATTAAATAAAACCAGAGTTTCTGAGTTTGTCTGCAGCTGAAATCTGGATCCAGGGTTTGTGAACAGAACAGAAGGAACACAAACCCGGAGTTTATCTCGTGGTCTTTGATCAGCCATTCACAGAAACACCACAGAAGAAGAAGAAGAAGAGCGCCGGAGCTGGAGGAGGAACCTCAGAGGACGACGAGCGTTTGAAGCTAATAAAGTGTTTTCATTCAGCGTGAGCCGACCTCCGGAGACACTGATTGGATCAGACCGGCCCGGCTGGCCTGACGACGGCCGTCAGCAGCACCGGCATTAAACATTCAGCTGCACGGAGGCAGAATCAGAACTCTGAGCTGTCGACCGCCGCGCTCATTACCTTCTGCTGAAATCGATTCAGTCGGAGAAAAAAGCTGCTGCTAACCCTGAAACAAACCCGCAGTGACACACTGACGGGTCGGTACCGAGTCGTTAAACAGGAACCGCAGTCTGGTTCTGGAGAAATCATTCCTCTGTTTGATCGTCGTCACTTTAAACCAGAACCGAGCTCCAGCTGAACAGAAGCATGATGCTGCACACAGGGGGCGGAGCCTATAAGTTACAGTAAAAACATTTAATAAACATAAGTTTGGTGCATCTTGATCATCTGGAGGTGTTCTTCATCATCGTCATCCTCCTCATCTTAAGT
>NW_007579088.1:243474-247839 GCF_000690725.1 Stegastes partitus | reverse complement strand
TGCACCAAGCTGACAAACACAGAGTTTCATAAAACCTGAAGCTTCTCAGCTCAGCGTTGGATTAAAGGTTATTTTAACGTTTCCTTCTTGTTGTTTTCACCTTAATTTCCAGAACAAACGTAGACCAGATCCTGCGACCGGCTCCCTCGCCGTGGCTCTGGGCTGTTGGATGGGTTTCAGGTCTTCCACCTTTTCCGCTGACGTGGGCTGGACTGTGATCCAGGACGGAGCGCCGGGCCGCCGGGCTCTCCGGGGCGTGTTTGTCTTTCATGTGCAGCTCTGAGTGAAGCTGCTGTGTTGCTTTAAATAAAAGGAGTCTTTTTCCTGCAGCTGAGTCGCTGTGCAGAGCTGCAGCTGTGCAGCAGCATTTATCTCCCCGTCATTGATATTCACGGCCAGCGCCGGATCAATGGGCCCCGACACTCTGCCTATTATTTCATTTCTGGTGTCTAAAAGGCGAAGCCGCGACTCGGCTAAATTGTTTTCCATTCGGTTTTGGCTGAGTCGCCGCAAAGCAGAGGAGGAGGCAGGGAAACCTCCGGAGGATGAGGAGGATGAAGAGGAGGCTCGGTCGTGTCCAGCACACAACGGATCAGCCGAAGCAGACCCGGTTCAGTCCAACAGACAGCAGTGGAGCCAGACCAACATCTGGATCAAACAAACGCAGCGTTCGAGCTTCAAACATGAAATCAGAAGTTTGCAGAAGCTGGAGTTCATGTTTCACTGCAGCATCATGTGGACGATAAAACCTCTGAACCAGCAAACCATCATCCGGGTCAGAATCACCAGAATCAGGAAACAGAACCAACTGATGATCAGTGACTGAAAGCAGTCGGAGCTGAAAATCCTCTTTGTTCTCTGGTATCATTAAACATTTGGACAAAAATACAGAATTTCCTCCAACCAGATGCTGAGGTTCTGATCCGGCAGCTTTAAAAGTCTGATTTTAGTTTTAAAAGATGAAATAAAATCCTTCAGATGAATCCATCAGACAGAAGCTGTAAAAACAGAAAAATGTTCCGTCTCATCGTAGAAATGAACCAAATCTGAGCTTAAAATCATTATTATTGAACATTCGTCTCAGATTTTGTGACTCTTTGTCTCATGAGTCAGATTTATTTCTTGTATTTTCATTTCATCTCTCAGTAAAGACGAACAAGTTCCACCTCAGAGACGATTAAAACGATGAAATGAGACCCAAAAGGAGGAAAACGCAGCACAAAGGACAGAAACAGGAAACAAACGACGAGACACGAACCAACAATCAAACTGTAAACTCCTCCTCCAGCCGCTCCACTTTGGTTTCTGTATTTTTTAAGCTTTAATCCTGTTTTGTGCTTCGTAACACAAAGAAAACGTCCACGGTTCTGACCGAGTCCTGCTTCAGGTTCTGGTTCTGTAGAGCTGCAGAACCAGGAGCTGCTGCTGGAGCTCGAAGGGTTAAACTCATTAAACACCTTCAATTACTGAGCCGAGGAAAACCCACAAACCTCCGAAGCAGAAGATGTGAGCCGTTGGTTCTCATCCCCTTTAACTGGACCTTCCGATCAATCAGCGATCAATAAAACACAATCAGGCCTCGTGGAAGTCACGACAACACAGCAGACGTTTGTTTTTGCTTCTTCGGCGGCTTTGTGGGAAAAAAGCTCTTAAACATGCAGCCGGAGCCTCGACAGCCTCCGACTGTCACACGTCCAAGACATCGAGGCTTCCAGACGGCGTTCTGGTCCGACCCGACTCGGCTTCATTACTTCATTACTGAGCCCATTAAAAATAATCACTGTGTGTGTTAATGCGTTAATTTAATTAGCAGCATTAACGCCGGATCGTCCCGCTGAGGGAAGAACAAGAAGGAACCGGCAGAGCTTCAATCATCAGAAACCTGCATCATGACCTCCGTCAGCTGGGATGTCGGGAGAATCCAGAACCCAGCTCAGAACCTCCTGATCCACTGGTTAAACTCAATCTAACACGTTCTCATGTCAAAACCCAGAACAAACGACGACACCGGCCTCAGAACCGCATCGATGCTCAAGTTAGGACGCAACGACAAGCGGTTAAAAGCTTTTCTACAAAAGTGACAAAATCATTAATTCTGAGTTGATATCATCATCATCATCATCATCATCATCGTCATAGTCATAGTCATCATCATCATCGTCATCATCATCATCATCATCATCGTCATCGTCATCATCATCATCATCATCGTCATCGTCATCATCATCATCATCATCGTCATCACCATCATCATCATCATCATCATCATCATCGTCACCATCATCATCATCATCATCATCATCATCGTCACACTCTTCATCTGTCTTAAGTTTCAAAGTTGTTTCAGTTCAAGCTAAATAAAAGCCAACGTGTGATGCTGCCGTCGTGCCTCATGATGATGATGATGAGGAGGTTTCATGCTGACCGTGACGCGGCCAAATTAAATACAAACACATCATTTAAGAACCTTTTCTGTCTTTATTGTGCTAAAAACCAGCGTATCACCGGTGAAGCACGGCGGCGGCATCATGCAGCCTCCAAACACCTTGACAAGAAAACCTGAAGATGAACAGTTTCATCTTTCAGGTGCACCTCCAAACCAACAAGGAACCGAAACCAAACTGACTCTGACCCAGAACCACTCGTCAGAACATCTGGAGACGCTTTAACAACCAGGTCACTGGACACTTTAGATTTTCTGTTTCCCCCCAAACAGGATTCATTTTCCACTTTCCTTTAATCACAAAAACTAAAAAAAATGCACAATATCACCAGAAAGGACAAAACCCACCGTCACCACAGTGAAGCACGGCGGCGGCAGCATCATCCAAACCTCCACATCTTCTACATGACCGAGAAACACAGAGAATCTGAAATCTGCAAATCTCATAAAATTCTACTTGAAACCAGCAGATGAATCAACAAACAGCTGAAGTGTGACGTGATCGATTCACGGCTCAAAGGTTTTTTCTTTACGACCAGAAAAGTTGCAACTCGTAAAGTTTTTCCTGAAAATGAGCGACAGACGAATCGATTGTTGTGATCGACCTGAACTGACGTAGAAACTGAAATAAAAGAGGATTAAAGGAGGATTAACTTCCTCTGCTGGTCCAGACTCACTGAGCAGCTTTTATTTTGAAGGCGGAGCAGATGAAGACGTGAGCTGCGTCTCGGCTGCATCGCTTATCGATCGTATTGATCAGCGCCGGCGCTCAGAGCGAATGGGCCGGTTGATGAAGTGATGCTGGAGCAGATCCGGATCAGACTCTGGATCAGAGACGCTGCAGCCGACGGCTAAACCAGAAAACAACGAACTCAGAGTGAAACCTGCAGCTTCTGCATGAAGACAACCTGCAAAGGTTCTGGTCAGAAACCTGCAGGTGGAGCAGAAAACATGTAAACAACTGAACCTGCAACGCTCAGTGCTGCTGAAAACCCTGGTTGGTTCATCACGACAAAAAACTGGAACAATAACTAAAAAAAACAATAAATAAATAAATAATAACAATAACCTTAAAAAAACTGAAAAAATAACTTTAAAAAAATGTAAATAATAACTAAAATAATGTAATAATTACCAAAAAAACTGTTAAAATAACTGTAAAAATAATGTTTACTGTTATTTTACAGATTTTACCTGTTTTGTTAAATTCCAAATAAAATTTAGTAAAATCTCAGAATCGACATTTTAACTGTAAATAACATGAAAATCCTGCATTTTTACAAACAGGAATTTGTTCAGTTACAATGAAATTTACAATAATTGGCTGAAAAATGTCACGACTTTACTGTAAATCAGTTAAAACATCCCGGTCACACTTGTTCCAGTTGTTTTTACCAGTTTTAGTTTTATTTTTAACACTATTCCACCGTGTTTTTACGTCTTGCTGCTAAACTTTTACCCCTTTTTGGGTCTTTGAGGTTTTTATGTGCTTCATTTGAACCGACCCTGAAACTTTCAACGCGCTGCTCGGCGCCACCGGAGCGGATCATCGTGGAGTTCTGCAGCGAGTTCAGGAAAATATATCGGAAATGTAAAGAACAGATCTATGCTATTCCTGCTAAAACGCACTTCCTGTAGCAGCAGAGAGCATCATGGGAGTTCAGCACCATGACGGAGGCTCTGAGGAGGTTGATGAGGTCCGACCAGAACCGACGGGTTGAAAACCAACTGAGACCGACAGAGTTCCTGAACCATGAGTCTGAACCTACAAACTGATTGACTGTTAGTCTGAATTAGCATCATTAGCATCATGATCATCTTAGCATCATGAGCATCTTAGCATCATTAGCATCATGAGCATCTTAACATCATTAGCATCATGAGCATCTTAGCATCATGAGCATCATGAGCATCATTAGCAT
>NW_007579088.1:237617-243193 GCF_000690725.1 Stegastes partitus | reverse complement strand
ATGAGCATCTTAGCATCATGATCATCTTAGCATCATGAGCATCTTAGCATCATTAGCATCATTAGCATCATGAGCATCTTAGCATCATTAGCATCTTAGCATCATTAGCATCCTGCCACAAACTGTTCCTCCTTTAAGACGCCTTAAGGATCAGACTGAGGTGATCGGATCAGAACCACAGTTTACACTTTAGAACCTCTGCATTAAAGACCAGCGTTGGTGGAGACTGACAACAAACGACGACATGTTGGAGAACGTTTGCTGGACCTCGTCCTGGTGAAGCTAAAACCTGGTCTGGATCTAAACCATCTTCTCATGAAGGTGTTTTTCTTTCAGTTCTTGCAGAACAAACGAGGAGATGTTTCTCCTCCAACATCCTGACGTCGGCGTCCTCTGACTCCTCTGCTCCTCTTTTATCTGCTTGTTTTAATGCGTCTCACGTTGTGGTTTCAGTTTCTCACCAACGTTCCTCCAACGTTCATACATCTGCTCTGATTTCTTCTCACCCGGAGCCTGAAACCGAGACGTCAGGTAAACGAGGTTCTGGAGCTACACTCGGTGACTCGGGGACTGAATCGGGTCAGTCGGGTGTCGATCGCAGCGCCGCCCGGCTGAATAATGGATGCTGAGCCGCTCTGATCTGTGAGCGGAGCAACTCGACACCGAAGCCTGGAAACACCTTCAGTAACTGCAGCCGACCTCAAACACGAGTCGCACGCGAGACGAGTCGCTGCAGGTCGGCGCTACGGCGGCCCGACCGGGTCAAACAGGAAGGAGGACGTCAGTCAATCAGAAGGTGAAGCGATTCTGTTCTTTATAAAGTCATCGTTCTGCTGCTACAACCCAAAACTCACCGAGTTAAAGCTTCAGGTTCCTGACAGTCGACTTGATAAACGCTGCATTCATTCAGTTTAAACCGACGTCTGCAGCTCAGACTGAAGCTGAAGGAACCTGATCGGCTTCATGATGAAGTTTTTCTACGACATTAAAACACTAAACTCTCAGAGTGACTCTAAAACAACCACAAAGTGACGTAAAACGTAAAGAAAAGATGTAAAACAGCCACAAGACGTTCATCGTCCTGCACTAACTGCTGGTTCTGACCAGATCCTGTAGAACCAGAACCTCCCCCCTCCTGGTTCTGATCCAGTAGGATCATCTTTCTACATCAGAACCACATATGTTTGGACTCTGAACCTCCAGAATGACCCGGTTAGAACCCAGAGAGGACAGTTCAGAGGTCCATAGAGAATCTGTCTGATTTTACAGCTCAGTGCTCCGTTCATGACGCTGCATCCAGTCCAGTTCTCCTTCAGACCTGCTGCAGCCGGTACCAGTCGGACCGGACCAGCTGATGGAGTCATGAGACACCTGAAGAACTTCACAGCATTTCTTTGTCCTTTTCAGCCTTTTGGTAAAAATCTGATGAAACGTTTGGAGACGAACTGCTGACGTTTGAACTTTAATGAACTCGTTAGTTTGAGCTGAATGAAGGTTTGAAAAGAGACGTGTGGGTTCATGTTTGTGCTGTTTGAAGGAGTCGAGTGTCTAAAACGATTCACTGATATTTATTCTAACGATCTCTGAGCTGATCGCTGCTGTTCACTGTCTGATGCATCACAGCTTAAAACGGGTCAAACCAGAAACAATGTTCACATCAAACGTCTGTTTTCACGTCACTCTTTCAGTTTTGCTGCATTTAAATCAGATGAAACCTTATTTATTTAAACCTTATTTCACAGACGTCTGCTGGTGTTTCTGTCGGTTTCTACAGTTTTAAACCTGTTCTGGTTTCACAGGTTTTGTACAAAATGTTGTTTTTAAGCTGCAATAGAACCCCAGAAAAACGTTTCCTCTTGTCTGAAGCTCATGACGGTTTATCTGGACCTCATTCGTTCATTGTTTTTCCTCTGTGTCGGTTCTCTTTGTCGTTTTCTTCTGTTTTTACAGAAAAGTGCAGATCTGAGACACTAAAATAAAAATAAATGCTGTTCGTCTTTAGTGTGAAAAAAGGAAATAACACGACGAAAGACACCAGAACCAGAACTTTATGTCGTCTGTCACAAATGAAACTCGGCTTCAGTTTGATTTAACGGAAACATCCAGAAGTTTGAACAAACAACAAACTGCAGCTTCAGAAACATCAGAAACCAGAGAATCGGCACCAAGCAGCAGGTCCAGGCGGATCTCTGACGTAGAATCAGAACAACAGCAACCAGCTCCGGCTGGAGAACGTTGGAAACACTAAACCTGAGTCACAACCAGATCTGATTCACTTCTGTGTGGATTCTCCTTCCAGGAAGCTTTTCTCTGACTTTCTTTCACGACAGCAGAAATAAAAACAGAAACGTTCATTCACTGGATGAACTTCAGCTCGAACCCAAACCAGAACAAGTCCAGTCTGAGTTCTGTGTTGGGACGATTCGTTCGTTTATACTGAGAAGATAAAAACAGATTTATGATCTAAAGTCAGACCAGCAGCGTCTCTGACATCAGACACGAGTTCACGTCCGACTTTCAACCTTCAGCTGAAACCAAAACTCAGATTTTAGTGAATATTTTCCTTCCAGTCAGTTGAAGTTTGCAGCAGAAACATCCAGAAGCTAGATGGAGATCAAATCCAGTGAAACTTCTGAAGCTAAACATTCATTCATTCATCAGCTTCCTCTAAACTCTGAGTTAACTCATCCTAAGCTCCGCCCACTTTTGGAGTCAAAGCAACAGATTTATGAAGTAAAATCTGACCAAGAACAACTTTAACCATCCAGCGGATCTCCAACAGCGAGCAGAAAACTTTACGTGAACTCTGGACGGTTCAGCAGAACCACAGGTTCTCCTTTCAGTCAGTTTTTTGAAACTTTGCAGCAGAAACATTCAGAAACTGAAACTAAACTCAAATCAAGTCCAGTGAAGAAACCAAAACTTCCTCTGAACTCTGCAACTAGCCCGAAGCTCCGCCCCCTTTCGGAGCCCCGGCCCCGCCCCCTGCGCGTCACTCACCCCAGCGTCGTCATGGTGACGATGGTGTACCAGAAGGCGGCCGGGATGCTGGTGAACTTGCTGCCGCTGGAGCCCTTCTCTGCGTAGAACATGACGGTGGCGAAGATGATGATGGCCATGGTGAGCGAGAAGAGCAGGAAGCCCAGCTCCGAGGCGCAGCTCTTCAGCGTGTAGCCCAGGATGCGAAGTCCCGCAGAGTGCCGCGAGAACTTGAAAATCCGAAACACCCGGAAGACGCGCAGCGTGACGAAGGCGCCGCTCACGTCCTCGTTGTCGGTCATGACCAGGCCGATGTAGTAGGGCATGATGGCCACCACGTCGATGATGCTCATCACGCTCTTGACGAACCGGTACCGGCTCGGCGCGGCCAGCAGGCGCAGCAGGTACTCCACCGTGAAGATCATGACGCACGCCGTGTCCAGGCAGAAGAAGGCCAGCGCGTAGCGCTCCCCGCACGACATGTCCCGGACCCGGTTCGGCGCGGCGCCGCACGGCACCGTCTCCACCACGTTGGCCAGAACCGACACCGCGATGAAGAAGCCGGTGACGTAGTAGAAGACCAGCGCCATGGTGGAGGTGTGCGGGTTCTCGAAGGCGCGCCACATGGTCTCGCGGAAGCTCAGGTCGGCCGGAACCAGCTCGTTGTTCGGGTCGGTCTCCTCGTCGTCCTGGATGCGCTCCTGGTTCTCCCGCCGCCGGTCCTTGTAGTCCTCGTAGCAGCAGTCCCCGATGATCTCCGGGATGATGCCGAAGAAGGCGAGCTCCTCGTCGTAGGCGGAGATGCACTCCTGGCGCGGGTAGTGCAGCTTCCCGGTCCGGTAGAAGTTCAGGATGTGGCGGAAGATGTCCGGGTCGCGGTCGAAGAAGTACTCGTTGGTCTCCTGGTGGAAGAAGAAGTCCCGCTCGGTGCTGCCCAGCAGGGTGTCCGGGTAGCGCTCCAGCGTGTCCCGCCACGTCTGGAACTTGGTGCCGCTCACGTTGAGCACGATGAGCCCGTCCTGGCCGCGCTGCTTCTCCTTCGGCGGGACCGGCATCGGCGCGGTGGCCACCGGCATCCAGCCGATGGCCGCCGCTCGGGCGAACGGCAGCCACGCCGCCACTCCTGCCGCCATGCTGCCGCTGGAGCTCTGCGGAGGCTCGGTACCGGACGATCACGGAGCAGCGGAGCCGCGAGAGGACATCCAGGGAGGAAGAGGTTCGGCCGGCAACAGATGGAAGCGACGAGCCGCTCTCCGGGAAACGGGACTTTACGCACGAACCCGGCGCGTAAAAGACGCAGGAATCAGAACCGGATCCACATGCGCTCCGTCTGGAGACGGAACACGAACTCTCCGGGAGCCTCACTTCTCCGGTAGAACCCCGTAAAATCCAGTTTCTCTGCAGCTTTTCTCGCAGCAACAAGTCCGGCGGCGTCACGACGAGCCGCCGCTCCGCACCGGGGCTCGGAGCTCGGTCCGGTCCGCCGCAGGCATCCTCCTCCGGCTGCCCGCAGTCAGCAGCCGCTGCGCCGAGCGTGTTTCCCCGCAGAAGACACGGACACGAACCGCCGCAGCTCCGGCAGCAGCAGTGAGACCCTGCGCGAGCCGAGCCGAGCCGAGCGGAGCCGAACCGGGCAGACGGAGCTCGGCTGGAGGAGACGCGGCCACGGCGGCGGTTCTGCGGTCACAGGTGCTGCTGAGGCGAAGCCGCTCTGCGCGCGCTCTCTCTCTCTCTCCCTCTCGCTCTCTCCGGTTGGGGGCGTGTCCCGGAGCAGCCCTCCGGTCACATGGCGGCTCCGGGACGCGCCTCCTCACCGAGCTCCGCTTTAACGGCTCCGGGCGGCGCCGCGGGCTGGGCTGCGCGCTCCCGACGGGCTGCGGGGAGCTGATAGATGATCCAGATGTTTGGTCTGCAGAACACGGGACTCACGTTTGTGGACCAGAACCAGAACCCAGATGTTCTGTTGTTATTTATTGATTGTTTGAAGGTTCTCTCTTCGTTCTTCCTGCAGCTGTTTATAAAGTTCACACATGAAGACGTTGATCTGCTCCAGCTGGACCTTCTTCAGCGGTTCTTCATGTTCTGATCGTTGAGCAGCTTCTAGAACATTCATTCATTCATTCATTCATTCATCATCAGCATGGTGTTTAATTCACTTCATTTGTTCGACTCAATCATGAACAAACATGTGAGTTTATCTCAGATGAACCTTCTGATGCTGCTCCTCTGGTCCTCTGGTCTTCTGGTCCTCTGATCTTCTGGTCCTCTGGTCTTCTGTCAGACCAGCAGCAGAACATCTGCTCTGCTTCTTCACTTCACTCATAGATGATCTTTGTTCGTCCTGCAGCTTCTCTGAACACATCCAGTCACTTTTATAAACGTAGAAATGTGACTTTAAAGCAGCCTCCTCCTGGTTCTGGTTCTGGTTCTGGTTCTGGTTCTGGTTCGGCTGGTTCTGGTTCTGCCGTGGGGGGTGATGACACCGTTTGTTGGTTCCTGAGTTTTTAAGCCTCTTTTCCATAAATAAAAGCAAAACACAGATGGAAGCAGGTTACGTCATAATCCGGCCTTTTGTGGAAACCGAGCGTCCACCTGCT
>NW_007579088.1:234608-236934 GCF_000690725.1 Stegastes partitus | reverse complement strand
CAGTTTTGTTAAATCACAGATAATAATAAATGTAAAAAGTACTTTTACAGTTTTTCTGTATTTAAATCTAATAAATAAAAACTTATTGTTTAATAAATATTTTCTCTTTTTGCAGATTTTAAACATAAAAGAATTCCAACATTTTTTTTTTTTTTTGCAGAGTTTCACCGTTTTGCAGCTTTAACGTGTTTTTATTAAAATAACTCCAGGTTCTGGTTCCTACCAATGATCCACATCAACATCTAGAACCAGAACCTTGTCTGGTCCAGCTTCACCACATCAGGTTCTGCTGATGTTAGATGACCAGAGACTGGGTTCTAGTAGAACCATGGATCCATCCATAGACAGACTCTGACAGGAACCTTCTGGATCAGCACCAGCCTGGTTGGAGATTCTGATATTTCTTCTGTCTTCATGGACCTGTAACTGGACCGTGTCCTTCATGTCTGTGGAGGTTTTGTTCTGTAGATGTTGAGCCCAGATGAATGTCTCCTGAAGTGAACCTGGACCGACCGCGAGGTTTGGACTTTTATGTAAAGCAGCTGCAGCTCAAGCGGGTCAGTGGAGCAGCAGGAAGAACCATCAGAGGATCCAGTTCAAACAGGACGCTGACGGCCATCAGCTGTTCTCAGAACCTTTACGTCCAGACCGACTGAACACAAACTGAGATGTGGTCCAGCTGATGACTGATGGAAACGTTTCCCGTCTGAAGCTGAGGTCTGACCAGAACCACTGTGGAGGCTTCAGGACGACAGCAGCTCCTCCAGGTTCTGATTAACTCGGTTCATTTGACACTGAATCAGGAGATCAGAAGCTCTGGAGACGTCTGGCTGAACAGGAACATAAACTGACCTGGTTCTGGAGAAGAGACTCCATCAGCTGTGATGGGTCCATCTGAACCGTCTGGAGCTCAGGTGTGACCAGGTGATGTCCTACAGGTGAGCCAGGAACCGCCTCTCCTCAGCATGAAAACATCTCCACTAGAGGTCAAAGGTCACGTCTTATAAACCTCCTTCAAGTTCTGAAGGTGGGTTTCAGGTGTTGGATCAGTGGCCACGTTGGTGACGGAACATCTGACCTTCTGAAGGGTTCATAGAACGTGACCTCTGACCTCTAGTGGAGACATTTTGACTCTAAAACCTGACCAATCAGAGGAGAGACGGTTCCTGGCTCACCTGTAGGACATCACCTGGTCACACCTCAGTCAGCAGCACAGATCTAAACACGTTCTCCACAGTGGAGCTTTTAAATTATTTTATTTTTGAGCTCATAAATCTGATTTAAAGGCTTTGGAGCATCTACTAGTCACCTCGTCCTGTTTGTTCTGTTTTGTTTTTGTTTTTTAAAAATAAAAAGTTTATATGTTAGGCAGCTATAAGAAGCTAACTTTAGGCTATGCAGCTCCATGAACGAAGCTAACTATGTATTAGGCAGCTATGAAGGCAGCTATATTAAATATACTAACTATATGTTGTTCAGCTATCATTAGCTTCTTTCATGTAGCGACCTATAGGTTTGTTAGCAAGTTAGCTCGCTAAGATTTGTTCACATGAAAGCTTTTTTTAAATCCTACGCGCTGCAGGAAACAACAACTGTCATATTTTGCAGATTTTCGTCGCTGCGGCCTGAAAGCAGCTGATCGTTAAACACGTTTTATTTTGAAAAGATAAACTCGGATCTGATCATAAAGCTTCAGGAGTTCTGATCCAGCTGCTGGTGTTGTTCTGAAACCATTTGGTTTCCTTCACCGTCTCTCTGAGAACCTGAAGCTCTTGGTTCTGATCCAGCTGCTCGGCTGAATTAAAACGACCAGAACATCCAGACCGGTGTCCAGCGCCGGCTCTCTGGGTCGAAGGTTCTGCTGCTGGAACCTGCAGTTCCTGAGCAGAGTGTGATGATGGATGCTGAGCGTCCGTCCGTCCGTCGGCGCCGGTCCTCATCAGTCTAATGGACCTGGACCCGCCGTTTGCCAGAATCTCTCACTTTTACTGCAGCTTCGCGCTCGGCGGCGTCCGGCTGCCAGCGGCTCGTCCACGGTCCGGACGCCGCTGATGGAGGATGCTGCCGTTGCCATGGAGACGCTGCTGATTGATGTAGATCAGTGTGTTGATGCTGGAGCAGCTGTTTCACAATAAAACATCATCAGAGCTCAGTCCTGGACCAAGACAGAAGTCTGTAGAACTCTGTCAGAACTTCTCTCTGCTCCGACTCTTTACTTCATGTTTATGACTTTTTATCTCCCGTTACAGTTTTTATTCCTCGATGCTGAAGCACGTCGAACATGTTTTATGTCTTTTATCATTCTGACCTTTCATCTTATAATTTC
>NW_007579088.1:227258-232502 GCF_000690725.1 Stegastes partitus | reverse complement strand
TTCTTCTCCTCGTCCTTCATCCTAATCGATGGTTCTGGACGTTCTCCTGAGGATCTCCGCTCCGCTGCATTATTCAGACCCAGATCATCGACTGGAGCAGCTCCGTCTGGACTCTGGTTCTGCTGCAGCGTCTCTTAATGAATCCTCGTTTCACACAGATTGCTGTCATCGTGTCGGTTCTCCTGAGAGCCGTTATCTGGAGAACCAGGTCCACGTCCACCACAGATCACAATCAGAGCTCCTGGACCTCCTCCCTCCTCCGTCCTCCACCTGCAGCGTCCTCGTTATGCTAACGAAGCCGGAGCTCGTCCTGTCTCATCGTCTTCATCAGTTTTAATGGACAAACAGAGAAAGAAGAAAAACGGCAGCAGAGAATAAAAGGTTCTCATTAAAGCCTTCTGTTGGTGGTTCTGCTTCAGTCTGAGGATCCGTTTCTCAGGAACCAGAACCAGCAGAACAGGGTTTAGATTTTCAGTCTCATCGACACAAACCACCGAAATGTTTCAAACGATTCAGAAACAGTTCAGAACGTCTCGTTTCCACTCGTTTACGACACAGTCGGACTCGTTGGTCGTCATGGACTCGATTCTGGTCGTGTTGGACTCGGTTCTGGTCGTGTTGGACAACGTCTGGGTCGTGTTGGACTCATTTAGAGGCGTTTAGACAAGTTTCATTCTACTTTGGAGTCATTCTGAGTCCTTTTCGTGGCCTTGAGCAGGTCTCAGGAGGTTCGTGGACGTCTTGGGTCGTGATAAACAACGTTTGTGACACGTTTTCCATAATGTTTGACGAGCTCCACATTTCAAGGTGTCTTGGACACATTTTGGGTGATTTCAGGAACGTTTTGAGTCATGAAGACGTTTCAGTCACTGTGGACACGTTGGCTCGTCTCGCTGAGGTTCAGCTCCGCTACAAGTCTTCAGGTCTATGATCTAGTCGACATGTCGTCAAGTCATTTCTGACGAGTCTGAACTTGTTTTCGACCAAGTTTGAGTCACTTTGGGAACTTTTTGAATTGTTTTGAACAAACTTTGCATCAGTTTAGTTTTTAAAAGAGTGTTTTAAGTCATTTTTGTTATTTTTGACCAAATCTGAGTCATTCTGGGTTCTGATCATGTCTGGGTCGGGCTGGACCGGTACTGGGTCATGATGTGTACATGTTGCCTCATGCTGGACCAGACCTGAGTGTTCTAGTGAAGCTTCAGGTTCTTTCAACAAGTTTCAGGTCTTTTTTTTTTAACTAATTACAACCTACATGTAAATGAATGAAGATTTTTGTGCATAAAGCTGTAACTGGTTTGACTGAACTCAGATTATTTAAACTGTGATTTACTGATTTACTGATTTACTGATTTCATTTGTCAGCTCTTTAGTGTCTTTACTTTCTGTTTGTGTGTTTTCATGCCGTGTGTTTTCTGCAGCTCGTTTTGTTTTCATGATTCTTCCTGTTTGAGTCGTTTTAATCAGATTCTGGCTGATTTTAAACGTCAGACTCACAAATGAGAAACTTTCTTCATTGATTCTGCTCCAGAGGAACCAGAACCGGCTCTGATCTGCTGCTTTAGTGGAGGCTCACCTGCTCAACCTTGCAGCTCTCCTTCATGATTTATTCACCATGAATTTTTCATGTTTGTTGGTGGATCCTGCAGCTCTGTTCCTCTGCACAGCTTCTCCTGTTTTCAGTCCGGCTTCATGTTTCTGGATGTTTCCTGCGTCGCGCCGGTTTGAAGTCGCCTCCCAGCGAGTCGAGCTGCAGCCGTTTCCCAGAAGGCCGAGCTTCAATGGCAGCTGGGTGTTTGGAAGGTGTGAAGCGGCGGCGGCGGCGGCGCCTCCTCCCATCAGCCTCTGGGGCATCGAGGAACAATCCTCAGATTTAATATTTATGCTGTTTGTGGCTCAGAGTGTCTGCAGGTGGAAGATTCTCTTTTCTGTCAGTTTCCTTCTTCACTGCAACACAAACTCTGCAGCTTCATTATTTCACCTTCAGGCCGATTACCCATCAGCCTCTGCTCCTGTTGCCGTGCAGAAGGAACCAATCAGAGGCCAGGATTCAGGCGTGAGCTGATGGAAGCTGCAGTGTTTTAGCTTTTCTAACATCGTTAACATTCGCTAATGTTAGCACAGTTAGCTTTAGCCACCATTAGCGTTAACCACAGTTGGCTTTAGCACAGTTAGCTTTAGCCACAGTTAGCGTTAGCCACTGCTAGCTTTTCCAGTCGTAGTTTGAAGTTGTTTCCAACCAATTTTATGTCTTTTATTTTGGAGAAACTTTTAGACGTAGATTTTTGGACCAATTTTGAGTCTTTTTTT
Organism: Stegastes partitus; assembly: GCF_000690725.1. Lineage (NCBI taxonomy): Eukaryota > Metazoa > Chordata > Actinopteri > Pomacentridae > Stegastes > Stegastes partitus. Next base: position 230,192 of record NW_007579088.1, on the reverse strand, counting down.
GGTCATTTTTAGTTATTTTGGTAAATATTTAGACTTTTTTTTTTTTTGAAGAATCTGAGGTGTTTCACAGAAATTTAATTTTTCAAGTCACTTTGGTCGAAGTTTTTTTTTTGCTGTTTTGGAGTTTTTGTCACTTTTTAAACCAATTTTTGGAGAAAGTTTAATTTCAGAGAAACTGTGAATTATTGGTGGACACATTTTAAAACTTGGGGTCACGTCTGAGATAAATGTTTTAAACAGTTTGTAGTCGTTTTGTTCAGCTCGTTGAATCATGTTTTACAGTTCAGCACATTCATGGACGTTCTTATGTAATGAAGAAGAAACCCGGCTGGAAATTTACGCTTTAGTCTGAATTTTGCCTCTAAAACTTTCACAAGTCATTTTTTAACCCGTCTTGTTCATATCTGACGAGTGTTCGAGTCCTTTGGACCTCCAGGAGGAAACATGTTGGTCTTCATGTCTGTCTCCGTGAACCAGTCGAGCTGTTTGCTGATTTCCTCTCAGCTTGCTGCTCTGTGATTAAACAGCACCGGCGCATCGCTGCAGCTCCTTTCTGCTGTTTAATCTCTCTAATATCTGTTAATAAGTTCTCTGGAGGCTGCAGGAGTCCGTTCTCACGGTTCTGTTTATGAACAAACAGACGCCTGGACGCTGACGAATGTGAATAATCAGCCGCAGACAGAACGAGCTGCTGCTATTTTTACCGCCGTCTCAAAGGGAATCCGTCACTGAAGGTCCAATTAAAGCTCGGCCGGACTCCTGCAGGTCTGAGTCTGCTGAGAACGAGCCGGTCCAGAGTCCGGTCCAGAAATAAAGTCCTGAATCAGCTGCTGACAGGCGACGGACCTCTGGAGGCTTCAGTGGAGGACGAGCAGCCACAAACCAAAGAGACACCATGTTCTGAGTCCTGAGGCGACCCGAGGCCCGGTTCTGTCAGAGTGGACGGCTCAGAGTCACACTGGACAACTAGTCGGACAGCGTTGGCATCATTTCAGACACGTTTTGAGCCTTTTTAGACGATCTGCTGAGTTCATACGTAACGCTGGAGCAGCTTCACGTCGGTCCGGACCCGGTTCTGTTGAACACTTCGGGTCCTTGTGGACAAACGCTGAGTCACTGTGGATGTATTTTGAGTTATTTAGGACGATTCTAAAATCATTCTGAAAAGGTTTTTGATTTTTGTCGGCAGCTCGTTGTCACAGCAGACGGGTTCTGAGACCCGTTGGACTGTTTTCAGTCATGTGTGGTTCTTTAGGACGATGTTGGAGTCACACCAGAAAGACTTTTGACATTTTGGACATTTCTGATGGTCTTGGATCATTTTTAAGACGTTTTGTTTTGTTCCAGACAGTTTGTGATCCAGACAGAAGGTCAGAGTGGAGAAGTTCTGTTCCATCAGCTGGTTCTGATCAGGACTTTGGGCAGCTTCACCTCCATCCCTCCTGCAGAACCATCAACATGTATTTATACTCCTTCAGCTGTTTGTTCTCAGAGATTCGATGGTTCTGGTTCAGAGAAGACGAACTCCTGCAGACATCTGCTCCTGTCTGGGCCTCGGTTTCCCATCATGCCCCTCTGCTCAGCAGCAGCCTGCAGGGACCGGCTGAGTTTAATGTGGGGTTGATGAAAGACCACCGGCGGGACTCGGACCACCGGCGCCGCTGCAGGTAATCACCTCCTCCAGAACCTGGGCTGCAGCGCCGAGGGGACGAGTCGGCATTAAAAACACTGTTAATGAGAGAAAGTGATTTATTCTGAGAGCAAACTGAACCCAGACCCGGTCAGGAGAGAGAGTACACACAGACGGGTCTGTTGGACGGTACCGAGTGGTTCTGGACGAATGCTTTTAATCATTTTAAACAAGTATTCAGTCTTGTTGGACTCATTTAGACTCATTGTCCACCAGTCTTCAGGTTTAGGTCGCGTTGGACAGATGCTGAGTCATGGTGGACTCATCTGGTCCTGAATCTGTTGGACGGGTTCTAGTTGACTGGACTCATGTCGTGTCATGTTTGACACATTTTGAGTCATTTATCAACCAAACTTTTGTCCAGATGGACAGATTGTTGGACACTGGACGATGGTTTTGACCCGTTTTGGACGGATATGAAGTCATTCTGGACACATTCTGACTCACTTTGGACCAGATCAGAGTGGTCCTGGACCACGTCTACATCACGTTAAACACATTCAGTGTCCTGATGAACCAATTTCAAGTCATGTTGGACTAAATTCAGACAGGTTTTGAGTAAGTTTGGACCAACATGGAGTCGTGTTGGACACATCTGTAGTCAGTGTGTCGTGTTCCAGATGTTCTGACTCATGTTGGACACATCTGGAGTGATTCTAGACAGAAGCTCCATCAGACAGACTTTAAGTCATTTTGATAAGAACCATGTTTCTGTTTTATTCTTTCTTCTGTTAAACTTCACTGGTTTGAAGCTGAACAGACGACCAGCATGTTTTTATTACGTGGATCTTCTCGTATTATTGTCTCATCACACGTGAGTCCTGAACCTGTTTCTGCCTGAACGATCAGAAGTTTGTCTTCTATAAAAACATCAGGAACATGCCGATAAACCGAAGGCGTCTGAAGCCCACAGAGTTCGTCTCATTAGTGAATCCGGTTGCGGCTTCAGAAGCTTTAATTTGTGCCATTAATCACAGCGAGCTCGGAGGTCACAGCTCTGTGGAGACTCTGCAGATTAAACCTGTTTCTGCAGCAAGTATTCATGAGTTCAGCAGCACATCAGCCTGCCATGTTCTTATAAATACATATTGGTTTCAGCTGCGCGACCCGCTGGGAGAACCACAAATACACCCGCTCGCATCTCATTAACGGCCTTTTGTTGTTTCTGCTGCTGCTGCAGGAATCCTCTGCTCGGCTGGTTGGAGGATGGACCTTCAGCTCCATCATGGTCCTGTTGGTCTCCA
>NW_007579088.1:225452-226712 GCF_000690725.1 Stegastes partitus | reverse complement strand
AAATGCATCAGCGCAACACAATGTAGCAACATGTGACAGAATGTAAATGAAATGATGTGATGTCGTTTAACGTAACACAACGTAATGTGATGAGATGTGACGCAACAGGAGGTTCTGTAAATGCAGCACGATGTCCTGAAACAGAGCAAAATGTTATATAAGAAAACATGCTTCAATGATGTGAAACAAACAACATAACGTCCAGGAAGTAGGAGGACTGAGCTGTCCTCTCAGATGTTCAGGGATCTTATATTTAGCCTCGTTATTTATGGACGTATTTAATTTGTATGTAAATGTCACATATTTTAGTCGACATCAAACAGAGCGTTCTGACGGGTTGACAGCCTCTGAAGCCTTCATCAGCAGCATCCATCGCAAATCAGCTCATCTCCCCGTGGAACATCAGAGTCGTGCTCCCGGAGGATGAACCCTGCAGATCCCAGCCCATGAGTGTCAGCCTGATCCTGATGTGTTTATCGGAGCCTCCCAGAAAACACCAACATCCACGTTCCTGCTGCTCATCCTGACAGGTCTGATGCAAATTCACTGGCTGTGATTGGTCAGTCGGCCTCGGGGCTTCGTCATCCGCTCGCAGCTTTTATCGTCTTCCTCAGTCAGGCTGAATAAAAGCTGGTTATGTGATAAAAATTTAAACTGTCCTCCCCCTCTGAGGCTGCAGCTTATAGATTTCTGTTAGAAGCTGCTATAACTCACATCCTGATGTTTGTGGGGGAAGAAGAAGAGGACGGATCAGAATATAAAAGCTCAGCAGGTCTGACGGGATGAAGACGTCCTCAGTTACCGTCTTCAAACACGAACAGAACCACGACGGTACTTCTAATTACTGCCGTAATAATCCAGTTCCTACCACAGACTGGATCCACGCTGGTGCTCCAGGCTCTGGGTTCAGCTTCTCATCTCCTCTTCTGGGTTTTTTAGCTCAGTCTTCAGGGAGTTTTGACTCACACTCGCCTGGAATCCAGAAATATCTCAAACTTTCGTGGTTTTCATCTCATCAGGACACAACACCTGTCCAACATGACCCAACATGTGTCCAACACCTGTCCAACATGACCCAGCATGTGTCCAACAGGACTCAACATGTGTCCAACATGACCCAACATGTGTCCAACATGACCCAACATGTGTCCAACACGACTCAACATGTGTCCAACACGACTCAACATGTGTCCAACATGACTCAACATGTGTCCAACACGACTCAACATGTGTCCAACATAACTCAACATGTGTCCAACA
>NW_007579088.1:222813-224400 GCF_000690725.1 Stegastes partitus | reverse complement strand
CAACATGTGTCCAACATGACCCAACATGTGTCCAACACGACTCAACATGTGTCCAACACGACTCAACATGTGTCCAACATGATTCAAAGTTTCTTCAGCATCTGGTTGGTTTCAGGTCAGCACTTTCTGCCTCGTTAGTGTTTTGACTCGTCGTCTTTGGCTCAGATTTGATTTGATCTTTTGACTCGTGTATCTGTTTCCGGTCTCTCAGGCGTTCTGACTTGGACTCGTCTTGCTACGTTCTGGTGTTGTGGACGCTTCGACTCAAGCCAATCAGGTGCTCCGTTGTTGTCGTCTCGGCTTGACGTGGACTTCTCTTAATTTTCGGGATGTTTCGTCTGAACCATGATGTTAAGTCGGGTTCGTTTCAGGTTTCTAGTCTCTCGCCTCTCGTCGGGGGTTTGACTTGGACAGCTTCGGTTTCGTAGGTGTTTTGGCTTTCAGGTGCCCCGACTTGGACTCATCTCGGCTACCAGGGATGTTGTTGGCTCTTCGACCTAAATGCATCTCGCTGCCATTTTCTTGCACTTGTCTCGGTTCTTTGACTCGGACTTTAGATCAGGGATGGTCCGACTTGGACGGTTTTGGTCGAGTTTTTAAGAAAGACTTTCCGGGTCTCAAATAATAATAATAATAATAATAATAAATGTAATTTTGTTTTGGTGTAACACTGTCTGGGTGGTTCTGATTCAGTCTCTTCAGTGTTTCTGATCTGTAGTTACAGGACTCGTTTGGACTTATTGGTCTTTTTAATTTGGTTCTTCTGTTCCAACTTGGACTCGTCCCGTCTAGTTTGTTTCGGTTTTCTGGCCGCTGTGACTCGGACTTGGACCTGTCGTGGTTCTCCAGACTTTCGGACCTGTCTTTGGTGTTTGTGATGTTTAATTTGTCTCGTTCCAGCAGCTAGCTGTTCTGTTTGTTCTGACCCAGATTTGCCTCGACGTCAGTGAACTGTGGAGCTGAACCAGAACCAGAGGACGGCGTTCAGTCGGGTCCGCTCTGTTTCCTTCACGGCTGCCGGTCGCGGCGTCATTGAAGTGCAGCAGGAAGCGTCTGAATGCAGATGGTGTCCTCCGTGGAGGTCGAGTCCTCTGAAGTCGTCCAGGACGTCCTGAAGATTAACGAGTCGCTTCACTGCCGGTCCAGAGGAGTCTCACCGAAACCAAACCGACATAAACCCGTTAATACCGGACGCAGAACTGGACCTACCTGGAGTTTACCTAAAATATGACGTTACCACGAAGCTGCTCGACGTTATTTAGCTTCTGTGAAGTGAAACTGAAAGCAGATCGTTTGCTGCTGAGGCCGGTTACATCCAGAGTCCAAATCTGAGATATCAGAGAAACTAAAGTCTTTAAATGGATCCAACGCTCCAGGTCCTGGTTCTGACTCCATCCACGGCCTCGGGTCTCTGCTCTTAATGAGCAGGAAGTTAAAATTACCGTCATTAAGTTCTACGTTCACAGAAACTCGGCTCGTCTTCCAGTAAAACGCTTCAGCTGGAGGATCCGATGTCCGTCCTGGCGCTGATCCGGTTTCTGTCTGCAGCTCAAATGTACGTTTTTACAAACAGTTTAGGTTCTGAGC
>NW_007579088.1:216060-221086 GCF_000690725.1 Stegastes partitus | reverse complement strand
TTGCAGGACTTTCTGCTGCATCACTTACAGCACAGTGCTTTGCGTTAAACCTTCACTCTGTGACGTGGATGTCGCCGTTCTGCACAACGCAATACTTTCAGTGGCAGTACTCGTCGTTGCGATACTTCATGGTTAGTTCTTTATTGTAAACTTGTAATCGTGTCGAGTCCACACTCGTTGTCGCATTACTGCAAGAGTTACTGAGTTTGTGCTGCTTTGCATCAACGCTGCGCTTCTTCAAGTGACTGTTTGTTTTATTTGTGGAAACCATAAAAAGTCTGAAGTGAATAATCAGGTTCCAGCCTGTGAGGCCTGTGAGGTGAAACTCAGCCTTATTAAATATTTTCTCTGTTTTACTGTAAAGAGAAACGCTGCTGAACATAATTGCAGGAATATTTCAGCGTGCTGCGCTCTGACAGCAGCGGCGCTGGAGGCGGCTTCGTCTCCTGATATCAGCTTTGTTTCATCTGTAAACTACAGATTGTTTTCACATGTAATATGCAGAAACGTTCCCGCAGGAGGTTTCATCTGCAGTTTAATTTAGTTTGTGTGTTCTGCAGCCTCCTCACATGCAGATTTTATCATCGCTCTTATTAATTAATGCTCAGACGCTGCTGAATAAATTAACATCCTCATTGTTGTTCGTCATCGGTAACTTAGAGCTTTAATTTCACAGGTAGAAACTCATTAATATCTGCTCCCAGGGACGCTTCCAACGAGGGCCGCACACTCACACAAGCATCTCTTAGATCCACTCACAAGTTTTATTTCCTCATATTCGGCTTCGCACACAAACACACTCGGTGTTCATTAGCAGCAGATTAGTCCGTGAACACGACTTTATGTTTGTTTCGGCTCATTAAGCTTTTAGAGCTCGTTTCCGTTATACGACCGAACGGCTCAGAGAAATTCCCAGAACTTCCTCTCAGCTCAGGTTTGGTTTTAAAGAGTCTCGCTGAGCTGCTGGATGGAAGAAAACTGCAAAAACCACTTTGCTCCTCCGAGTTAAATCGCTTCTGCAGATAAATTTAAACCCTCAGTGTTTTCCGATGACGCCGGTTCTGTCTTTAACCCTTTCTGACTCCGTCTAACGCACGTTTCTGTCGGTTTGTCAGAAAAGAACCAACATTTGTGAAGCGTTCTATCATTTCTACTCGTCAGAATCTCTGTTAGCTCCACCTGGATGAACGTCAGTCAGATGTGACACCAAACAAATCAATCAGTTGCTGCACAAAGCTGCAGTTCTTCAGACTTTTAAAGCCTCCATCAGCTCCTGGACGTCAAGTCTCCTTTTTCTTTTTCACATAAATGCACTGAAATCTTAAAAAAGGATACAAGAGGAACACAAACAGACAAAAACCACCACAACATAACCAGAAATAAACTAAAATGTCATCAGGAAAGCAAAATGAACACAAAGAAATGCAAAAAGAGAAAATAAACAAGAATCTCTATAAAACCGCTGCGAGTGCAAAACTAACATAAATAGAAGAAAATAGCAGAGACGAGATGCAAAAGCAACACAACACACTGTATAATACTGTATAATACTGTAATAAGAACTTGAAATGTTGTCAGCAGATGCAAAAAGAAAACAACTCTGAGACTAAAACACAAAATGAACAAAAATGTACAAAACTGCAGACGGATGTAAAACCACCACAAAATAACATGAAAGATGCAAAATGACCAGAGAAAGACTGGAAACAAGAGACAGACACGTTCTAGTCGGACAAAGAGACTCAAACACAGAAACATGTCAGAGCTTCTCTGTACTTTCATGCAGCTGAAGGTGATCTTATGATAATGAGCTGAAACGAGGTTTGGAGTTCCTCAGGGATCAATGCTGGATCCTCTTTTATTCAAGTTTACTGTTTGTTTGTACAAATAATAGAACATGAAGTTTCTCTTTGTTCTCAGGTTTAAAAGCAGGTCAACGTCCTTTGTGATGGTAGAAAACAAACCGACGCGCTGATGTTTGTCTGCTTTCCAGATGTTTGTCTGCTTTCCAGATGTTTTTAAAATGTTTTCCAACCGACAGTCTGCTGGTCAGATGTTCTAATGATGGAAGGAAAGTGGAGCCAAAATGACATTTCTGTGTTTAAATGAAGGATTTTGTGTCTTTATCAGCTGAAGCGAGGTTTGGAGTTCCTCAGGGATCAATGCTGGATCCTCTTTACTTTTGATTTCACTGTTTGTACAAATCATTCACGGTCGTGGCGTCGCTGCTGCTCTCAGAAGAAAAATTACTTTTTTAAAATGTTGGTGCAGTTGGTCTGATTGGAAAAGTGAAAAAACATTTGGTGAAAAGTTTCCTAAGATGAATGTCTGAANTTTTGTAGTTTTGTGTCTTATTTCCTGTTTTGTGTGTTTTTGTGGTTATTTGTTTTCCTTTTGTCGTAATTTTTGTCTTTTCGGGGCTGTTTTGTGTCGTTTTCTGTCTCTTTGTCAAAATAAACTTGGAACTGAGACACGGTGCTGATTAAAACCAGAACCAGAACCAGAACCAGATGAGAAGCTGCTGATCAGGATTCAGTTAACTTAAGTCTGACTTTAGTGACATAAAGTTCAGGTTTAAAGAAACCGACAGACGTTTGTTTCCTCCTGTAGAAGAAATCCGCCTGATGGAGTCGAACACGTCGACCTGTTTACCCAGAATGCACCTCAGCGCCGCCTTTGACGTGTGAATTATTAAAATCCATCATTTATGTTTTATTATATACAAAACAGGGAGCGGCAAGCATGGAGCAGGTATGGACCAGATATGGACCAGGTATGGACCAGATATGGACCGGACATGGACCAGACATGGACCAGATATGGACCAGATATGGACCAGATATGGACCAGACATGGACCAGACATGGACCAGATCTACCGTCAGATCTACAGACAGGTTCGGTNTATTTTTCTGGGTTCGTCGGTGGATTTTGTGTTTTTGTGTCTCATTGTGGTTTTGGTATCTCCTGTCTCAGTTTTCTCATTTTCTGTCACATTTTTCTTGTTTCTTTCCTCGTTTTGTGTCCATTTCTTATTTCACGTCTTGTTTTTCATGTTCGGTCTCATGTGCACATCTGGATCAACAGTGAACGTCTCGACGAGGCCAAAAATAAAGAAAGATTTCAATGAGCAGATTCAGTTTTGTTCTTCTTGCTTCGGTTCGGTGCTACACACTGACCTGCTGATTTTCTCTTTAGCATTCGAGCTACTCAGCAGCTCTGAGCTCAGATCAAACACTGAGATGGAAATCAGTCGTAGAAGGTCTGAACTTCTACTGGATGGATTCTGCCTGTCGTCTTCATGCTCTGGTTCTGCTGTTAAATGATCTGATTAATGAGCAGCACAGAAACCCACTCTTCATCATCATCATCATCATCATCATCTTCATCTTCATCATCATCATCATCATCTTCATCTTCATCTTCATCATCATCATCATCATCTTCATCTTCATCATCATCATCATCATGTGTCGTCTTCTTCTGCAGAGCTGGAAAACTGATTTAAACGGCAGAGATTCACCACAAATGACCTAAAACAACCAAAAAGATGCTAAATGAGCAGAAAACCAACAGAAAGGGACCAAATAGAAACTGAACTAAAGACTGAATCGTCTGAACGGACGAACTACGAAAGAAAAGACACAAAATGAACCCAAACAGAGACAAGCTGACTGCAGACCAACGATGAAAAAGAGCCTAAAGACAAGAACTAAACCTGAAACGTCAGAGAAACGCTGATTTGAGCTCAACCTGTAGCCAGAACCCTGTTACTGTGTCTGAACAGGAACGTTTCACCGACGTTCTGTGCGTTTCGAGCGTTTCGTGCCTCATTTTGCAGCATGAAGATAAAGAGCTGTGACATGATGTGCAGCTATAGGTTAGAAAACATCATAAAACAATTAGTCTTTGTGTTTTTTTCCATGCTGACGCCTGAACATGCCTGAGCCGGCCTCGGCGGACTGATCCGTACATTACGACGGACTGCGTCGCTGCTTAATGTCCCAGAAACGCAGAGTTCACGGTTCAGCTGCTGCAGTAATATTCAGCCTCGTTAGAGGAGAACGCTCGGCGCTAACGAGCTGCGAGTCGCAGGTGATGTTCAACACGCGGCTTCATGAATCCTCAGCGAGCCGCCGATTGATCCCAAAGCATTTGCTTAATGGGAGTCGAGAGCGTGAGGTGGAAAAACAAAGACGACCTGCAGACGTGTTAATGAGGCCGATCAGCTTTAATCAAGTCCTGACTGTCAGAGAGACACCTTCATCCTCGTCTTCATCCTCATCTTCATCCTCATCTTCATCCTCGTCTTCATCCTCATCTTCATCCTCCTCTTCATCCTCCTCTTCATCCTCGTCTTCATCCCCACTCAGAGGAGAGTCAGAACCAATCAGAGGTCATTCATGGTCCTGGTTCATGTGGACCCGGTCAGCAGCAGAACAGCAGAAATAAATGATTTAAATTTGCCTTGAATTATAAAAATGTTTAAAAATAAATGAATAAAAAACTTAAAACGAGTCCAAACTGGAAACATGTCGACACAGAATGACTTCAAAGAATAACAAAGGAATTGTCCAAGAAGATGAAGAACCAGACAAGAACCAAACCCAAACGACCAGAACCAGACTAACAGGTCGACACCGAGACACTAAACGACCAGAACATCAAAGAAAAGCCAGAACCAGCATCACTGATTTGTGGGAAGCTTCAGGTGTTCAACGTGTTTTCAGGTTTCAGTCTCTGATGTTTGGATCTGCTGCAGACAGAACCAGAACCAGAACCAGTCACTCAGAATCTCTCCCACTTCCCTCCAGAGTCCAAGCTGCAGACGAATGAATCCGAACCAGGAGCTGCTGCCAGGTCCAATCAGAACCACCTGAGCTGCTCCTTGTTTCTGCTGCAGCTCCTCCGAAATTCTCAAATTAAATTTGGGGATTAAAGGAGGAAATAGGATTAGAACCTTATTTCACCGACAGAGAGAGAAATCCTCCCCAAGACCCAACAGAGCCGGCTGTCAGTCAGAGGGC
>NW_007579088.1:212509-214745 GCF_000690725.1 Stegastes partitus | reverse complement strand
GTTCTTCTTGTCCTCCTCCTGCTCTGTATTTACTGTTGGTTCTGTTGCTGCATGTGAAGGTTTTATCCTCTCAGTTCATCTTCATCCATTTCCTCCTCTAAAGCTGCTCAGCTCGCCGCCGACCCGTCAGTCGGACGTAAATCTGAGCCGACAGCGCCGACAATAAAACTTCATTCATGTTTTCTGCTGTAAATAAATAACGGCTGCCTCCGGGCCGGGCCGGGCCGGGCCGGGTCGGGCCGCCCTCCATCCATCAGCGTCCTCATCGTCCTGCTCATCAAGCCGTCAGTCAGCTCCACGTCCGGCTCTAAATCTCAACACAAGCTCCTCCTGAGACCATCAATCTGGGCCCAGTGCCTCCTGGTGCTGCTGACAGGATCCCAGACACGACAGGAAGCTGCAGACCTGAACCCTGAGGCCCAGAGACCGAGGAGGACCTGAACCCTGAGGCCCAGAGACCGAGGAGGACCTGAACCCTGAGGCCCAGAGACCAAGGAGGACCTGAACCCTGAGGCCCAGAGACCAAAGAGGACCTGAACTCTGAGACCGAGGAGGACCTGGACCCTGAGATCCTGAGACCGAGGAGGACCTGGACTCTGAGACTGAGGAGGACCTGGACTCTGAGACTGAGGAGGACCTGGGAGGAGTCGCTGTTTCCCTGTTTGGTCAAATTACAGATAAAAAGCTTCTTTAACTGCTGCTGTGTTAAAACAACGATAAAGTTCTGAGTGTTTAATCCACTGACTCGGTTTCTAACCTGGTTCTAGCTGCTCCATGTCAGACTGGATTGAAACTGGTTTAGACTGGTTTTAAACTGGGTTGTGATTGGGTTTTAAATTGAGTTAAGACTGGTTTTTAAACTGGATTCAGACTGGATGTAAACATGTTTTAAACTGGTTCTAACCTGTTTTGGACTGGGCCGTAGTGGTGTTGTGTGGTTCTGTTGGACATTCTGTGCAGTTGAACAAAACTGTAACATTATTGTAACTGTTTTAAAACGTTTCAGTCGAACACTTTCTGAAGTCGGTGTGTTTCTTTGTTGGTTTGGTTCTAATCTGGTCCGTTATCTGCTGACTGGGTTTTAACGTGGTTCTGGTTGTTCTGGCTCTACTCAGAGCCGAACAGGAACCAGCCTGAGGAGCATCGACCGTCTGCTGATGGTGACGAGTCGATGGTATTGATCGATCAGAAGCTGGTTGACCTCTGACCTCCTGACTGAAGCTCCTCTGTGTTTGAATGGTTCTGCAGACGGTCGGGTTATTTTGGGCCGCTCTGAGTATTTGTGGCGCTCGGTTCTTTTTTTAAAGCTGCTTTTCATTGAATCGGACTTTCATCTATTTCAGGAGACAATCAGAGAGTCGAGGCCAAAACACAGAAATATTTCAGGTCTGTTTTGTCCTGATTCTGTCGTTAAACTGACGGAACCACGAGGAGCCGAGTGTACGGACCGACACCGAGGTGGACGTCCAGAACCTGCAGCTCACGTCAGCCGGGCCGTCGGACACATTTACAGGAATAACATCAAAGTAAAAGGAGACGGAGCGCACCAGAACACAGGAAACCAGGAGACAGAACCGGGTTTCAGAACATCTGACTGAGTCAGAAACCCACAGATCAGGTTTTACTGAAGCCGGTTCAGAAAGTCAGTCAGCTGATGGTCTACACACTTCATCATGAGGCTCTTCTCCATGGAGAACTGGATTCAGACTGGTTTTAAACTGGATTCAGACTGGTTTTAAACTGGATTCAGACTGGTTTTGGTAAAGATTCGGTCTGACTTACTCGACTTAGTTTTAATCTGGTTTTGGACTGGAATTGGACTGTATCCGGTCTGGTTTTAAATTGATTTTAAACTGGTTTTAGGCAGTTTGACCTGGAATCAAACTGGTTTTGTACAGCAGCAGCAGTAACAGAACAACAGACCCAGTTCCACGCTGAAGCGCTGGCTTGGTTCTGAAGAGTCGCTGGTTCCGGTCGGTGGACTCAGATCTGGTCAGCAGCTCAGAATGAAAACAGGAAACAGAACCTTCAGACGTTTGAATCGGCTTTACGTGGAACAAACGAGGCGAAGCTGCAGCGTTTCCACGTTAACGAGGCTCAGAGCCGCTGAGACGAGCTCGTCAGGACGTCTTAACGAAGCTTCAGCGCCACAAAGAGCCGCTGACGGATCAGAACAGCCTCAGCGTGACATCGACTCGTATTTATAGAGCGAAACCCTGAAACACACCGAGCTGCA
>NW_007579088.1:204967-207560 GCF_000690725.1 Stegastes partitus | reverse complement strand
GGGGAGGGGGGGAGGGGAGGTGCAGCTGCAGGCTGAAACAGAACCATGAAATCTGCATTAACCAGGAAGCGCTGGGTGGAGGGAAGCGGGCCGCCGGTGATTTGTTGGGCCGTAAACAGGAACATCAGCCGCTCATCGATCGGCGCCGCCGTTTGTTCACCACAGAAGAAGAAACGCGCCACAAACAGAACAAGAGATGTTTATCACAGGCTCGGGTTAGAGCGGATTTACGGCGCCGGGGCTCGGATCGGAAGGCTCCTGCAGCAGAACCGGTCCTCAGATCAACCGAGGAAACAGACCTGGTCGACGGCTACAGATTAAACCTCCGGGTTCTGGTGGAGTTCTGATCCAACACCTGCTCTGGAGCCTGTTCTGTAGTGGTTCTGATCCATGTTTAATGTGGACGGTTCAGAAGAACCTGCTCTGATTCGTCCTCTGACCTCATGTCGTTATGAACTAATTAGCTCTGCTGTCTGGAGGTCGTTGACCTCCTCGTTAGTCTGTCATGTTTCCCATGATGCTCTCTGCTCGCTGACATCAGCTCATGTTGTGGTTGTTTGTTTCCTTTGTGTCGTTTTGTNACACATTAACACACAACAACACACACTGAGACACACACACTAACACACTAACACACAACAACACAACCTCACAACCACGAATGTGTTGCCGTAGAAACACACCTCAGGACATGAACACACAAACACGTCGACATGTGAACGCAACACAAACACACACACACACACAGTCATCAGTGGGAGTCAACACACAACAAACACGTCGACACAAACGCACAACAGAAATATTTCAAAACTGAAAAACTAAAATGACACGTTTAATATTGTTGTTATTATTATTATTATTATTATTATTGTTGTTGTTATTATTATGTTTAGCTTTAATGTGATCGTTGCTGAGGTCGGTTTAAATTCACGTCTAGTTTTAATATTTGACATTAAAATCTGATTTCATAGAACCTTTAATAATTATTATATTAAATCATAAAATATTTTTATTTTGTGATTTAATTGATATTTTTTATTTAAAAAGCAGAAAATTACATATTTTTATAGTATAGATTTTTTATTTTATAGTTTTTAATTCTTATATTTTTTTCTCATTTATCTGCCTCATAAAAATGTTTATTTATATTTCTTTATGTATTTTATTTCTGTTTTATGATTTAATTTATATGCATTTGTCTCTCAGAAACACTGTAAAATTGCAGATTTTTTATGGTGTATGTATATAAATGTTTTATTAGATCATTAATTTTGCTTCATCTTCAGCAGACGTTTAAATTTACTGCCTGGTTTTGTAAATCTGCATAAAAATATCTCACAGACCTTTTTAAAAATTATATTATTACAAATTAATATATTATTTATTTTCATGATTTAATTGATGATTTTTGTTTAAAAAGAAGTAAATCACAAATTTTTTTGAAGTAAAGATTTTTTATTTATAGTTTTTCATTCGTATCCGTTTTTCTTATTAATGTGTTTATTTAGATTTTAATGTGTTTTATTTCTATTTTTGTGATTTAATTGTTGTGTTTGTGTGTCTTTCAAAATGCTGTAAAATCACAGATCTTTTTATTTTCATTAATCGTCCTCGTTTCTGTCTGATCTTCATGTTTGTTCAGGTTGTAGCTGTGATGAAGCTGATCGTTGTTTCCTGCTCACAGACGAACACATTCTGCTGCTGATCGGCCTTCAGAAGCTGCTGCTGGACTCTTTAGGTGTTTGCTGAAGTGTTTAAGTGGTTTTTCTGCCTCTTTAAATTACGTCTCGGGGAGAATAAACGGACCTGGAGTCGGTTCTGTGGTTTCTGCTGCAGCAACATGACGGAGAAGTGATTTAATTCTGTAACGTGTGGAAGCTGCAGGTCGACTGTTAAACCACAAAGAGCCCGGTTCACATTCAGAACCTCAGGCTGCAGAATAAATCCAGATGTTTTCTCTTTTCCACCAGACACCAGGCTGAAGGTTGGATCAGAACACGTTTAATCGATCAGCTTCTGGACACGTTTGTTAAAGCTGGACAACGTTTCACTTCAAACAAACTGATCTGGTGTCAGGTTCTAGCAGAACCCAGATGTGTTCTTCCTCCTCAATGTCATGTGTCTATCTGCTGTACTGATGAAGTTCTGAGGCTCAGAAATGATGGAAAAAGTCCATTAAAGTGATCAATCTGGACTCTCCTCTGTGGACTTCAGGGACCTGGACCTCTGGAACATTCACAGTCTGAAGGTAGAACTCTGATCAGTAGATAAAGGTTCTGTAGAACCAGAACCAGATGTTCATCTGCTGGCATCAGGAGGCTTAAGCAGCAGAAAGCAGGTTCTCTCCTCAGAAAGGTGCTTCACTGACGTGTTCTGCAGGTCAGAAGATGGATTTTCACAACTCAGATTACTGACTGGGTTCTGGACACAGAAAGAGAAACATGGAGCTCAAATGGAGCTTTTTGTCCATCAGACTGGACGCCAACATCATCACACCGTCGCCACTGTGAAGCACGGCGGTGGCAGCGTCATGATGAAGCACGGTGGTGGCAGCGTCATGATGAAGCACGGCGGTGGCAGCGTCATGATG
>NW_007579088.1:200436-201782 GCF_000690725.1 Stegastes partitus | reverse complement strand
ACACACAGTAACACTCTAGCAGTCATTACGAGGCTGTTCTGGCCCGAGGCAGCAGCTCAGGAGGACGATGATCCGACCTTCATCTTTCTGCACATTTCTGAACACATATAGGCAACCTGTGTGTGTCTGTGTGTTACTGTGTGTGTCTTTGTGTCTGTGTGTGTCGGTGTGTGCATCTGTGTGCGTGTCATCGCCGTGCTGCTCTGTGATTGGCTGCAGCGGCTGCAGCAGGTCGTCCTGCTGCATTATTCATGTTTGTTTTAAGAAGAGCAGCTCTGAGTGTCGATCTGATCGACTATTGATCACAGGAAACACACACACACACACACACACACACACACACACACACACACATACGTGCGCGCGCACGGCTGAGGAAGGCCAGGAGGAAGAGGAGGATGGTCCTGATGCAAGGAGTCGCCGTCACCATGGAAACGGGGCTCTAAAACCCACCGAGGCGTCTGAAGTTTGACGTCCTGATTAAAGCAAAACAGCAAAACGCACTGATGACGTCGTTGTGTGTCTTTTGTGTTTGTTTTGTGTTTGTTTTGTGCGTTTTATGTGAAGAGAAGATGAGCAGGAAGAGACAAAACCGTCATAAAGCGACACGAGACACAACATGAGAAACACAAGTCAGAAACGAGTCAGACGGCGACAGGAAGGACACACAACACACAACACACAACAACACAACAACACAACACACAGCAACACAACAACACACACAACACAACACACAGCAACACAACAACACACAACAACACACAACAACACACACAACACACACAACACACACACAACACACAACAACAACACAACACACAACAACACAACTCGAGCTGCAGGTCAAATGAGCCGCAGTGAATAAAAACGTGATGTTGGAGTGAAGCATCGTGAATAAATAAACGAGTTTAAAACTTAATTAGTGTCGCTGATCTCAGAACCCCGGAACATGAATGATGCAACACAAACATGGATGAAGCTCTGAAGCTTTGAATCTTTGAATCTTTGAGGCTCTGAGGACTGAAGCCTGCAAGCATCCGTCTATACAGATATCTGGTCGTTTGTTTGTTTGTTTTATTAAACTGACAACAACGTGTAGCAACAGGACAAGCAGCTGCTGACACTCAAACCCACCAGGGATTGTTTGTTTGTTTGTTTGTTTGTTTGTTTGTTTGTTTGTTTGTTTGCTGTGGCTGGGGTCACCTGGAGGTCACCAGAGTCGCTCCACTGGATCCTTCTGAGACGTCATGAAACTGGTTGAAGCTGCAGCTGCTCAGAGCTTCTCAGGCTGTTTGTTTGTTTGTGTTTGTGTGTTTGTTTGTGTTTGTCGTTGTGTGTGTGTG
>NW_007579088.1:190804-193774 GCF_000690725.1 Stegastes partitus | reverse complement strand
GAACCCCGACACCAGCCAGAACCCCGACACCAGCCTGAACCCCGACACCAGCCAGAACCCCGACACCAGCGTGAACCCCGACACCAGCACTTCCTGTGTTTATGGCTGAATATTCAGCAGCTGCTGCAGCCTGTGGTGCACTCTGCCCTGATGTTTGCCTCCCAGGCTGCTGCTAATCCCTCACCTGATGCTGACACGTGTCATCGTGTTCATCCTGACCGGCTCTGGGACTGATTTAGTCAAAGAAACTGAACAAAGAAGTCGTTGGAGCGAAATTAGACAAAACAAAATGAGAAAAACAAAACAGTGACAGAAAACTGAAACAGGATGAGAGACGAGATCAGAAACAAAAATAAAGACAAAACAAAAATAAAGGCAACACGAAATGAGAAACCTGAGCCACAAAATGGATTAAAAACAAAAACAAATGAACAAATAAAAATAAGACACAAAACAAGATAAACAAGACTTTTAAAAATGGATGAAATAAAAAATACAAAATGAAAAAAAGACAAACGAAGAAAAAGACACAAAATTGGAAAAATGAGACATAAAACATACAGAAAAAAAACATAGAATTAGACACAAAATGAGAAAACTGAGAAAAATAAAACAAAAAAACAAAAAATTAAACACAAAAAGTGAAATATGAGAAAAATGAGAAACAAAATGAGCCATAAAACAACAACAACAACAACAGAGACACAAAATGAAAAAAAGACTCAAAACAGAAACAAACAAGAAAACAAGTAAGAAAAACAACACGCAGAAAAAATATAAATAAAAATAAACAAGACAAAACTGAGCTCAGTTCAGGAACCATGAGACACAAAATCAGAAACATGAGATTCAAAACAGTAAAAATTATGACAAAATAAGAAAAACAAAACATAAAAACATCAAACTTAAAACCAGGAGACAGGAGTGAGAGGAGCTCGATGGACTGAAGGAGGAAACAGGGTTTTGTGAGACTTTGTGAGTGTCTTTGTTCTGGTTCTGGTTCTGTGCGGCTGAGCCTTGAACGTGTTCCTGCTGTCGGAGGTAAAGAGCTGAACTCAGACCGTGAACCGGCGTCCTTCAGCCTCGGCCTCGCTGCCTCCTCTCCTCCTCCTCGTTATCACTCCATCCATCACCACTTTTCCTCTGCTCCGCTCATTCCTTCGCCTCATTAACATAATCTGTGAAGCGGAGTCGGCCGCCGTAGAAGACGGTCGTTAGGAGGATGCTGGTTGCCGCGGCGACGCCTCTCCTCCTCCTCCAGAGGCACGTCTCCTCCGGCCGAGTCGATGACGATTCATCCCATTCAAATGTCAACAGTTTGCTGGAGCGCGAGCCCAGATCGATAATCCTCACCGTGTTTGTGTGTCTGTGTGCGTGCATGACGGGAATGCTAACGCCGTGTTTGTGTTGCCTAACGAGCGGCCGGCGCTCTGCGCTGCATGTCGAGCAGCAGCGACGCCACCGAACACGTTAACGGTCAGTGAATGCATCATCCTGACAGTCGCTTATTAGTTACAGCGCCGTCAGTCAGCGAACGCAGCACGGAGTCGATAACGCAGATTCACCGACTGTATCCGCCCATTAATTCACATTCTGCTGCAGTCATAAGGTTTGTATTGAATCATAGACCTGCCGGTGAATCCTCCTGTTAGAGGCTGAAGAGGTGACGGGCCGGACCAGAAGCATCATCTACCCAGAATCCAATGAGGCAGGAAACAGGAAACACAGAACACGCAATGAGGAAACAAGCAAACATGAGAAAAAATGGAAACATCATGAGAAACTAGATACATGACGCTGCCACCGCCGTGCTTCGTCACGACGCCGCCGCCGCCGTGCTTCACGTCACGACGCCGCCGCCGCCGTGCTTCATGGTGGGGACGGTGTGTTTGGGATGATGTGCTGGTTTCTACTAGATATAACATCTAGTCTGATGAACAAAAAGCTCCACTTTGGTCTCATCAGAGCATAAAACCTTCGTCCAGGTGACTTCAGAGTCTCCACATTATTGGTTTTAAGGGTAAAAAGGTTTTGCAGTGTGTTCGTGTGTGTTTGTCAGAGCTTCTGCAGTTAAAAAAAACACGTTAAACTGACGACAATATATGAGCTGAAGCAGCTTTAATGTGCTCCTGGTGAACCTGAGGAGGTTTTCCTGAGGTCTGCTGGTCTTCTCGGTGGACTTCAGGCTGTAAATTGAATGTTTGTGGAGCTTGGCTCTGCAGAAAGCTGTCATCCTGTTGGAGATGCTGATGATAATGAAGCAGCAGAGGAAGTGTCAGCGCGTCGGAGGTGACGATGGAGGTTTGTTCATCGTAATAATGTGCTGATGAAGACCTGACAGGACGATGAAGATAATGATGTCTGAGCGTCGCTCCGGACTCTCGTTAAAGCCTCCTGGTCCTGCTGACAGTGAGCTGATTAGAAATAATGAGTGAGTGTTTCCACTTGTTTTGCTCACATTTCCCTTTGACCTCCGTCGCTCTGCTCAGGCTTCAGATTTAATTCAAATGAAAATGTGAGTTTCATTCGTTATGTTTTTCTTTTTAAATCTGTGCTCAGCAGCACCAGAACCCTTCCAGAACCAGAGAGCTGCTCCTGGTTCCGCTGACTGTGGATCTTCTCTTCTGTAAAAGTCAAACTGAAGCTGGAGATGTTCCTCTGACCTGCTCACCATCAGACCAGCTGTAAATCTACCATAGCTTCAGTTTGTTTAATGAAGCCGTGCACAGTTTACCTTCAACATGATGAATATTTCCAGTTCCAGACTCTCACATCACAGCCAGGAACAACATCCACCTCCTTCAGGAGTTTCCTCCTTTAATGCTTCCAACCTGGATCAAGGTCACGCCGGCTTTTGGCAGGAATCTACAAAAACATGTCAAAGGAAAGAAAAATCTACAAACTAATGTTCTTAATTAAAAGTATGAAACTTAAACTCAGTGCCTGCATCAGTCTCCTCCTCCAGTCAGT
>NW_007579088.1:188226-189986 GCF_000690725.1 Stegastes partitus | reverse complement strand
TAGCGTCCGTCTGAGCGGCTGAGCGTTCGACCGACCGGCTTCCCGTCGCAGCAGATTGTAAACAGGCGATCGGAGGAGTTTCCATCGTGGCTGATGAGAGATGGACGTGGATCCTCCCTGAGAAACAATCGTCTCCTCTAACGCCAGCTGCTCACACTTCATCGTCACACTTCATTTGTCTTCGCTGCAGACAAACTGAACTCGTCCTGCCTGCAGAGTGAAGCCGGAGCTCCTCCTCTGCTGTCGGAGGCCTGATGGAGTCGGCGGAGTCCGGGGACAGATGTCGGGGGATTTGCGGGAGCAGGCGTGCAGAAAGGCAATATGAGCTGGAAATGGGGAAGAATTCATGCGTGTTGTTTGGGAATGAATTGAAACCTGCAGCCACAGTATTGATTCGAGTCCCTGCTGCTGCTGCTGCTGCTGCTGACTGATGGAGACGGTTGGCGGATGATGAAGGAGGAGGCGGCGACCTTTGGCTCCTCTCAGCTGAAGTTTAACTGCAGACAGAATGAATCTGTTTCTGACGGCTGGAGGTCACCGACCGTCGAGTCCTGCTGCAGCTCCAGACACTCAAACTGAGATAAATATGAAAAGTATATTTGCTGCGTGGTCCCGCGGAGCCGCTGACCTCCGCCGCTGAATCCCAACAGCAGACGTTTGGGTTTTTGTTCAGCGGCACTGTGAAGAACACGAGCTGTGAAACTCCAGAAGCACATTTTAATGTCTGAAATTCACACTCTGAGTTTGTGCAGCTCTCACCGGGACACGGAGGCAACGTGCTGGAGCCCATAGAGCTGATTTAAACGACCTGATAATGAGGCTGCGTTGCTTCACACCGACAGCAAACAGCTTCAGCTGCTGCAGCAACTTTAACGGCTTCACAAAATGTTCATTTATGGATTTCTTTGGTTTAAGCTGAACTGAAAACGTACCAAACACAAAGACACACAGACGGTACCGACTGTTTCTAGCTTTCCTTTATAAATTCAGTGTAAATATCTGAACAGAACCACCGCTGAAGGAAACAGAACCTCGTTCAGACTCTTTTATTCGATGCGTCTGAAGTTTATGAAGCAGCAGCAGAAAGTTTCCTCCCAGCAGCAGCAACCCGGTGAGAACACAATGATTAAAGTGTTTGGTGTGACTTTACATCTACCGGGCCGCTCACAAGCAGAACGCTGAGTTCTGTGTCGGGTCACTTCCTGTTCCGACCTCGGCGCTCTCTGAGGAAACCAGAACACGTGAAGGAGGAGGAGGAACCAGCACGCCGCCTCCACACCGCTCCTCACAATAACGAGAAGCGATGACCTGCGGCGCCGGTTTCATTATCTGGAGGCTCCCAGAGGTTCTGGCTGCTGCCTCCGGATCCTCGCGTCACGCCGGGAACCCGGACGTCGCCTCAGACGGCCCAACGAGCTCAGAATCAGAACTAACGGACGCCTCGGTGTCGCCGCTGAAGTCCTGGAAAACATCCCATCAGAACAAACGGAACCCTGCAGCTGTGGAACGTCAGACAGCAGCAGGAGGTTCAGACGAATCGGATCAGACGATCAGAGTCCAAAACCCAACCAGCAGGGAACGTTCAGACAACGCTGGACACAGAACTTTCATATTCTAATGCTTTGAAGTTTAGTTTTAAAAGTACAGAGAACGTTTAAGGACATTTATCTTCTACAACAACGTTCCTGAAAGGTTAACCAAGAGTTTCATCAGCAACATTCAAGGAACATTTGGAGGATGTAGTCGAAATAACACAGGTT
>NW_007579088.1:184948-187584 GCF_000690725.1 Stegastes partitus | reverse complement strand
GCTCAGCCCAGTTTAAATGTGACCCAGTCAGACGGTGAAGTGCTGAGTCAGCGCAGACAGACAAATATATTTCCATTTGTCACTTTCACTTTCTGACTTCCTCGTTCAGTCCCGCCGGGTTCTGCCGGTAATATTGTACATCACTGGTTTTTAATTGCATCCATTTCTGCCGTCTCTGTGAAACTAATCTTAATTATGTGGAAGGATTCAGGTTCAGTCGGGCTTTACGAGCTAATCTACTCTGAACTTTATATGAAAGGATCATCTGCAGACATTAAAGGAGCAGTTCGGCTTTTCAGGGAATCCTCAGTGTCTCACAGAGCCGGGGGGAGTTAGCTTAGCTTAGCATTCACACTGCAAAGGGAAACAGTTAGCCTGAGTCTGTCCAAAGCTTAAACTACACCGGCTAACAGAAGGAACCTGCAGGTTGTGGTTCCGTTAAAGTTCTGTTCAAACCCGTTGCAGAGTGTGTTTTAATATCCAGATATATCTTCATCTGCAGCCTGACAACACCGCAGCTCATTTACATAAGTTTGTTAAATGATCTTCAGGATCCCAGATGTGTAAAGGGCTGATTTTGCCGCCATACTTACCGTCTGAGCTGTGAAATAAAATGAAAATGTGATGGTTGCTGTTAGAATTTAAAGTGCAGTCAACAAACGAGTGTCCAAACAAGCTAGTGCTACACATTAGCTTGCTAGCTAACTTTAGTTTGAAAACTTGCATAATGTTGGTTTGTTGGTTTTGTTCATGAATTGGTTTCTTTACACCTGATTTCTTGTCTTCTCTTTGTAGCTGCTATGCTACCTGGACATTAGCAAGTGAGCTCCTTTGGTGCACTACTTGATTGACTCGTGCTAGCATCGCAGCTAACTGGAGTGAAAGTAGTTTGGCTGCTGATTTCTGTCTAGAAATGCTAATGTTAGCATGCATTGTCTGTAGCCCTTTAGCGCATGGTGTAGCTGTTTTTGCTGCTTTTATGTTTTTAGCTCATGTTTTGCTGCTTCGCTCTTAGCTTATTGCAATGCTCCTAGCTATGCTACTTGGATTTTTGCACGCAAGCTACGTTGCTGTGCTCATTTTAGTATGTTAGCTAATGTTACCAGTTAGCTTGTTAGCTGATTTATTTTCCCAGAAATGCTAATGTTGGCATGTAGTTGTATGTAGCCCTGAATTCATTTCGTAGCATATCTGTTTTTGTAGTTTTAGCTGGTCTGTTTCTTCTGCTGTTTTACTCTTAGCTTATTGCAATCTGGCTAGCTATGCTACTTAGTTGTTAGCAAGTCAGCTACTTGTGACATTATCCCAGCTAGCTGGAGTGTTACTAGTTTCCTAGCTACTAGTTTCCAGAAATGCTAATGTTAGCATGGACTTGTTTGTAGCCCCAAATGGTGTTTATAGCATAGCTATTTTAGTTGTTTTTGTAGTTTTAGCTGGTCTGTTTTCTTTGCTGATTCTCTCGTAGCTTATGGCAATGTAGCTAGCTGTGCTACTTGGATGCTAGAAAGCCAGCTACTTTGATGGGGTTTTTTTTTTTTTAGCTATTGCTGATATTATCCCAGCTAGCTGGAGTGTTTGCAGTTAACAATGCTTCTAGGGTATGATGCTACGATGCTACATGCTACATGCTACACTAACCATCAGCAGGTTAACATAGTTTATAGTATTTGTAACTCGTCTTTTCAGGGACACCGAGTGCTGATAACATGTAGTCTTGAGCCCAACACTGAAGCTTTAAGTTCCTGCCTCATCAGTAGCTGTGATTTGAAGTGAAATCCAGTTCTGTTGGTGACGACGAGCAAAAAGCGCAAACGGAGCGTCAGCGTGTCGTCACCTCCGACCTTGGAGCCTTTAATGTGGCAGTAAAACTGTAATGGAGCCATTAAAGATCCCGTCGATACTCAGATCTTCGCTGAGCTCAGAGGAAGGACGGCAGGATGTGAGATGGAGATAGAGAGGGAGGCTGCAGCTTTAATTTGCTCTGCAGACTGAGAGGTAATTAAAAGAGACTGACCTAATTAAGTAAGAGAGCTGGGACTAATGCCTCTCCCTCTGAATTACGCTGCTGGACTGTCCATCACTGTTTAATCACTGCTGCGCTGCATCGCTTCACTTTAAACAGCCACTTTCTAAGCAGCGCTGTCGCCTGCGCAGCCTTTATATTCACTCGTATTATTAATAAGACGTACAAAGAACATAATGGAGCCCAGTGTGAACTCATACCGGCGCCGCAGGACGGCCCGCCGCTCACTGATATTAAACACCAACAGCACCACGCCGACGTGGAATAAAGACGAGAGAACAAAACAGAACCCTTTGATTCAACAGTCGGAGCATTCAGAGCCACAACAAGACAATCCGGCCCGGTTCAGGTTCTGATCTCAGCTCCTGTTTGTTCGGTTTGAGCCGACGCGTATTTAACAAATGAATCTGAGGCAACAACCGGCTCTGAAGAGTTTTGTTATTTTTAATGGAACATTATGCTGCAGGGAGCGAGGCCGGGCCTCACCGGACCCGACGGCACCAGGACGACCCGAGAGGACACCACGGCCGCAGAGTGGACCAAAACAAAGGGGAGCAGCCGCAAAGAGGAACGGAACCAGAACAAAGACCCACAGAACCACCACAAAGACCCA
>NW_007579088.1:176551-179988 GCF_000690725.1 Stegastes partitus | reverse complement strand
TACTTCCTCCTCCAGAAGCTCAACCTGTGATTCGTGCTGCAGCTGTTTGGATCCGACAGGTGAGCCGGCAGCAGGTGTGTGACATCACCGGTCACCTGCCGTCTCACCTGGATCTCCGTCTGCACTCGGTCGTCTGGCCTTCAGGTAAACCAGAGGTGAGAAGACAAACCGAGCAGGAGGAGCTGAGTGAAAATCATCTGTAGAGAGATTCTGTTTGATCTCGTTTAAATCAGACCGTCGTCAGGATGTAATCAGTGATTATTATTATATTGATTTAGCTCAGATGAAGCAGCAAACGTTTCCAAAACGATTCAGAAACAGCACAACACGAACCTTTGCTAAGTTGTTGTTGAAGAAGATGAAGAGGTTTAAAGGAGTGAGTCTGGTCTGGATCACACAACGACGGACTCATGATCCAGAACCACTCAGAACTCCTCCAGAACCACTTTGAATTTGCTCCAAATTACGCCGACAGTGACTGAGACGCGTTTGTTCTGAATTATTGACCCAAAACCTGAAGTTTCAGACGCTCAGAGTTTTTCAGAATAAAGCGCGGTGTTGCCCTTTAATCTGTAACCGCGACCACAAGCTGCTTCGAGGATGAAGACGTTCTGGCTGAAGGCGGATTTAAAGGCTGTGAACAAACTAAAAGCAGAACCACACCTGGCTGTTGGACGTCTCCGATGAAACGCTGAGCTGACGGATCACCTGCTGCTCTTCTTCTTCTTCTTCTTCTTCTGCTGCTGCTGCGTCTCACCTGGACAGCAGCTCAGAGACAGACGGAGGCTGACGGGAAGAGAAACAGAAGCAGGTGGAAACAGGAGACGAGCTGCTGGAGGAAACTCACCTGAACTCAGCCGACACACACAGGAAACAGCATAAACACCAGAACCAGGAGGAGGAGGGTTCATCTCCTGACCAGAGGCTGTAGAGGAGCTTCTGCTTCTTCTCCTCTTTAATCTGGTCTCTGAGCAAACAGCCGACAGGAACCTGAAGCAGCCGCTGAGCTTCTTGTGTAACTGGATGAGTGTGTAAACAGGTTGAAGCCAACGGGTTAAACAGGCCAGTCTGAGAGCAGCAGCTGTGCAGCTCGCCAACATCTGGACCAAACATCAGGGATCGGATCAGGACACCGTGTCGTCATGGTTACCACCATCAACAACACCAACAGAAACAACAAACGTCAGTCTGGGATGTTTCATCGACCGTCCATCCGCCCCGACCTCCTCACCAGACGTCTTCATCTCATCGTTTTACTTTCATGTTTCTGGTGGATGGTTGGTGTTGATCTGACATCTTCATGATTTGGTGTCTTAGACCTTCGATGACATCATTTTTTCGACGTTTTCTAGTTTTTACATTTCTTAATTACATATTTTTAACGATTCGTCTCGTCGTTTCTTTTTTATCTTATAATTGTATTTAATCATTTCCGTCCCAGCCTCCACTCTGGACCTCTGACTCATCAACCGTCTTCTTTAATCAGTTTAATATTTAATCTTTGACGTAGTTTTGAATCTTTTATTCTGATCGTTTTGACTATTTTTGACATTTCTGTTCAATAATTGTCCAAAATGTATTTTAAAAACCGTACAGCTTGTCTTCAGAACCGTCCAGAACGACGTGAAGGTGCAGCAGCAGCCTGTGTTTGTGTGAAACCGGCCGCGGATCAGAACCGCTGCAGCTTCTTGTGTAACCGGATGAGTCTGTAAACAGGTTAAAGCCAACGGGTTAAAAAGGCCAGTCTGAGCGCAGCAGCTGTGCAGCTCGCCAACATCTGGACGAAACATCAGGGATCGGATCAGAACACGGCCGAGGTCGCAGGCCGCCGTCGTCATGGTTACCACAGTAAACAACACAGACTGAAACAGTAAACAAACATCAGCCTGCGGCCGAACTTTGTGTCTCCGCTTCACTTGACCCACATTTGAGCTTTTGGTCCGAACACTCGTCTAAATCTGGATTATGGTGCTGACAGCTGTGGCCAGATGTGCTGCTGCAGTAAATCAGCTCCTGCACGCAGACGTCTGCTCAGCGCCAGACGAAGCCGCAGGACTCCTGCTGCTGCTCATGGAGACAAACGGAGCTGAAACCAGAACCAGAACCAGAACCAGAACCCGTCTGACGGGCAGCTCCTGTCCCGCTGCAGCTTCACATCACGTTTATGTCAGTAGGTTAAAGGTCACTTTCAACATCTTTGAGCTTTTACTTTGAAAGTGTGGCATATGTCACAGGAACCTGTTCACTTCCTGTGAAGTGTTTTTTGTGGACGATTAAGATTTTTTGTAAATAGTTTTGTTTTTAATGAGATCCAGGTTCTGATGGAGCTGCTCATTAAACTCTGGCACTGGGGACGGACTCCTATTTTAAACATTATTTTTCTTTTATGTGCTTTTTGCCTTTATTGTGGCGAGACAGGAAGCGTGGGGAGAAGAGTCAGGAAGGACCTGCAACGAATGATCCGCTGGCTGGACTCGTCTGACCCGGTTGAGCTAGCCGGGCGCCCACTGGACCGACTCTTATTGTGACAGTGAACTCAAACCTGCAGGAAGTTTGTCCATCAGTGTGTGTGTGACAGAAGTACTGGTAGCTGTTGGCTTTTACTTTGAAAGCCCCACATGTGTGAACTTCCTTCCTGTAGCCTTGTTGGAGTTTTGTTCCTTTTAATAGAAAAACTAAAGATGGCTGAACGCTGTCACCTGGAGAGACTCTTATTTTGAAGTTTGACCCACTGAACACTCTGATGGATGTTGGTCTGTTAGAACCCATTAGAACCCGTTAGAACCTGTTGGAACCCGTTAGGATCCGTCTCTTTGTGGCTGTTTTAAACGTTTTATTTTAAACTAAAGAACAAAATGGGTCCATGTGACTTGTGTTCTGGGTCCATCAGAACCTTCTGGATGCAGCTGATTCTCTTTGTTTTCGTTCTGAGGCAGTTTTTCTGTTTTTCTCGTCGAGCTGCTCGTCGGCGGTTCTGGATGTTTCTGCCGTTTGCTCCTCAGAGAGCCGGTCGGGCCGAAGCTCGGCTCAGAAACACAAACGCCGTGTTTTCCGTGGACTCCCTGAAGTAAACAGCGCCGGAGCTCAGCTGTCAGCGGACCGACTGCACATCTGGAGCCTCGGCAGCCTTACGTAACATCTGTCAGGCCCGGTAATGACAAACAGCTGCATCGGAAATCCCCCGACGCTCCTTCATCCTTCATCCTCCTCCTCATCCTCGTCTTCGTCACCTTCATCGCCCAGAAGGTCGGCTCCCTGCTCAGGAGGAGTTCTGTTCCTGCTCTGAAGGTGCAGCTGAGCCTCATCTTCACTCTTTGTTCAGATCCTTCAGGTGACTCACTGAGTTCAGCTTCTGGGTTGTTCTGACTGAAGCGAAGCAGCAGAACTTTGATCCAGTGGAGGCGTCCAGACGTCAGAACCAGCTCACAGGACGGACG
>NW_007579088.1:163927-171258 GCF_000690725.1 Stegastes partitus | reverse complement strand
AATGCACCAATGAGAGTTCTCATGTAGAAGAAAACCTACTAATGGTTCAACGGGTGATTTGATTTAAAAAAAATAAAAGGTATCTTGTAGTATTCAACACATCAAGCTAAATTTCACAAACGTCTTTATTTTTATTTTATGCTGCCAAAGTTTAAAGCAAACTAGAGATGGGTTAAAGTTTATACAGCAGCGTCTCATTTCTCTCACTGTGTGCGTCTTTGTGTCTCTTTGCATCTTGTTTCTTGTTATAAACCAAAGAGCTCTTACAGTGTTTGGCTGTGATTCTGTCTCCATAAATATTAAATATTCAGTAAAATATAGAATAGAATAGAATAGAATAGAATAGAATAGAATAGAATGCCTTTATTGTCACTATACACATGTACAATGAGATTGAGAGCAGCTCCTTCAGTGCCATATATAATAAAGTACAAAATAAAGAGCAAAAAAATGAAAATGAAAAAATGAATATGTCAGTTTATTACATATTTTTTTCACAACTGTTTCTAAAGGAATCCTCATTTTTTCCTTTAGTTCCTTTTCACACGTGTAGGTTTATAATCATTTGTCTTCACCAAAAGGTCTGAAATGAATCCAACAACAATAAAAATGAGCAAAACGTGAGACATGTTCTTCCAAACTGCAGCGCTGCCATCTAGCGGCTGGAAGCTGCACCAACTATTTATATTTATAAAGATGTCTGTGCAATTTTAACTTGATGTTTCAGATGCTTTCTGATTTTTTTATTTTTTTTCAGTTGACCCACTTTCAGAAGGTATTTTCAGACTCTGGAATTGGAGGCTGTTTGAACCACAGTCTCTCAGGGAATATAAAAAACAAATCTAAAAAATTAAAAAAAATCTTTGTTATATTTGTTGAACCTCCAAAAGTCTGTTCCTGGATCAGACTGTCTGCCAATATTTCAGCTTCTGTGGTGCAACTTGTCAAAACAGTTGAATTAATAATAGAAGTTAAAGGACATAACTTTTTTTTTTTGTGACCAAGTATTTCCTATTATAAAGTGCTCTACATGTTTGGTTTTGTGTTATTGTGACAAGCAGCTACATTTGGTTCAATCGTTGACTTCTGTGTTATTAATGTTTCTGTTAATGAGCTCAAAGATGGAACTTTTCATTCATTTACTAACATATTTCAACTGACCCATATTCAGTGATTATTTGATGTATTTGTCTGATATTGCAGATTCTGAATCCATGGCATGATGAGAAATAACAGTGAAACCTTCAGGTTTTTATCTTTCATCGTTCCTCAGATATTGTTGTTCACATTTCAACGTGTTGCCGGCCAGCCTGCAGTTCCACCTGCGGCCTGTCGCGGCGCTGCAGCAGCTTTGACCGTCAGTTGCACCAGAAGAAGAGTTTGAGCGCGGGGAGTTTGACTCGTTAGCTCGAGGCTACAAACAGTTAGCATCCGCGCCGCTCTGTCCGCCAGGTGAGCGTTTTAGTGTCTCTTCTCCTGAAACAACCGTAAAGCTTCGTGTTAACGTCCCGGTTTAGTCTCAGATGTAAATTTTATAAACGTTAAAAGAATCAAACCTTTAAATTTGCTTCATATTTCTGCTCTCAGGTCGCTGTTCCCGGCGGCGACATTCAGCCAGACTGGGTTAAAAAAATCCGTCATTTCTGCGTTTACTTTCGTTTTTGGGCAAATTGAATGTGTTACAACACTGGTTACGATATTTAAATAACCAGCAGGATGCTGTGATGTATTCGGCGCGTGATGTAATCCGCAAAGCTGCTAATTTTCTACATAACTTACCGTCAAAGTTGTTTCTCAGTGATGACAACAAGCTGACAGATAACTACCTGTAACCTGTGGCTGTCTGTGAAGGTTCTCAGTCATCCAGGTCATGGTTGTTCTGGTAGACCAGAGTTTGCATACTGGGACCTGTAGACGAACTAAACAGATAGTTAACAGATGTTGCTCAACACGGTGATAATGTTGGAGAGGTGTGAAGTATTTGGTTTAACAGGTGACGGTAGCGAACATAAATGTGTAGATTTCTGAGCGGACTCTGGTGCAGCTGCTCTGTGCTGCGGTTTACTGAAGGTTTGCATTAATACCTGAAAATATGAACTCTAAAAAGTGACTAAATTGCAGCAGTTAATATAGAAAACGCACAAACAAAGAGCTTAGAGATGCTTAGTCTGGGTTTTCTCCACGTTTCAGAGGGAAATGCTGCAAATCTTCACATCAGTTCACCAAGAAAATACCAAAGTAGTTTTCAGTGAAGACTGGAGCGTGTTTGGTTTCTTTCTTCTTCAGACTTCAACACAGGGAGACACATTTAAAAACTGATTAAAAAGAAAAGAACCGTGTGGGAGATGTTTTCAGGCTGATTCAGGATTTTATTTGAATGCAGATGCAGTTTTTCTCTCAGCAGATGAGCTCATTTCCTGGTTAGAGATGTCAGTTATTGACCGTTTTCTGGTATTTTAGAGACCAACGTG
This sequence comes from Stegastes partitus, assembly GCF_000690725.1. NCBI lineage: Eukaryota > Metazoa > Chordata > Actinopteri > Pomacentridae > Stegastes > Stegastes partitus. Next base: position 168,787 of record NW_007579088.1, on the reverse strand, counting down.
ATCAACTAAAGCATTAAACATCTTTTCTTGACATCTCATCTGTGTTTCGTTGCTGATTTCTCCTCCTGTGAGGCTTCAGATGTGCGACAGAGTTCCTGTGCTGTCACCAGATTGAACTGAAAACCGACACTGAGGAGTTTTTAACGTCCCGCTTTGTGTTGTGGCCTCGTCCCTGCAGGAGTCATGGAGTCGACTCAGAGCCGCTACGCCCACCTGCTGCAGCCCATCAGAGAGCTCACCAAGAACTGGGACGTGGACCTGGCGTCTGAGCTCAACGACTACCTGGAGGAGGTGATACAGAAACTAAACGAGCACTGACGAGCAGACGAGATGCATTAATTGGTTCATTAATCAGTGATAAATGCAGGTTCTAACGGCCGTGTGTGTCTGCAGCTGGACGACATGTGCATCACCTTCGATGGAGGAAGAACCAGGCTGAACTTTGCAGAAGCTGCGCTGCTGATCCAGGGTTCAGCCAGCATCTACAGCAAGAAGGTGAGTACACCCAGCTCCACCTGCTGCTGCTNTAACCTCTGGGATAGAGAACAAGAAGGTCTAACTTCTGGGATACAGAACATGAAGGTTTAACCTCTGGGATAGAGAACATGAAGGTCTAACCTCTGGGATACAGAACAAGAAGGTTTAACCTCCAGAACATGTAATGTTTCAGATCAGCGTGCTGGAAAAAACAGTTAAACTGGTGAAATGTAGAATTTGTGCTGTTTGTGGTTGTTTTGTGTCTCTGAGGCTGTGTTTCTTGTATTTCATCTCCCTGAGGTCCTCCTCATTGCGTCCTCCTCGTCGCGTCCTCCTCGCCGCCTCCTCCTCGCCTCCTCGCTCCGGTGGCTCTCCTCTCGGTGCTGCTGTGGACACTCGGTGTTCTGCACTCGGAGGATTTATTCTCAGATTAACATCGAGTCGTCCATCACGACTCGAGCAGGAACGCGTCGTCTCGGCGAGTCGCTGAACCTCGGCGGTCTGAACTCGATGTCCTCGTTCCGCTGGACGCTCCTCATCATCGTCGCGACCCCGTCTGCTCCGCGGCCGATTGGGGTGACGCCCCCTTCAGCTCGGCATGATGGGAAGATGGCCGCCGTGATGGAACCAATTACAGAACGCCGGAGCCCAGAGGAGACGCCAAGGAGAGGACGGGGAGCGCACCTGGACGGGCCGGGCCGGAGGCACGCGGCACACACACAACTACACACAACTACACACAATAACACACAATAACACACAACTACACACAATAACACACAATACTACACACAATAACACACAATAACACACAACGACACACAACTACACACAATACTACACACAATAACACACAACGACACACAACTACACACAATAACACACAACTACACACAACTACACACAATAACACACAACTACACACAACTACACACAACTACACACAGAGCAATAACACAACAACACACACTAACCACAGTAACAACAACAACAACAGTCTGAAGCTGTGATGATCCTCAGATCAGGTCCTAGTTAGTAGAAACAGACTCCTCGTCTCTCCCCCGTCACTCTGAACATGTCGTCCTGTTTCTGTCTCCTGCTCTCCTCTACTTCCTGTTTCTGTCTCCTGCTCTCCTCTGAACCTCCTCCTCTACNACGGGTTGATGCAGATGTTAAAGTTGTTACAGATGTTGGACGGGTCTGTCCAGATGTGGCAGCAGCTGCAGCTGTGTTTGGGGACATGTGTGCCGTCCTTGCAGGTGCTCCAGGGGACCTTCAGGTGAGGACGTCCCACCGTTCTCTGTCACCGAGTTTACCTGCAGGTTATTTCGAGTCGAGCCAATCAGACGGCAGCTTCTGCCCGGGTGGAAACAGTTTGTGTCCTTCTCGTGTGTCGTCTCCTGTCGAAGGAGAAACGAAGCTGCAGGAGACGAACTGATCACCAGAGATGTCTGCTGAAAGGTCACAACGTGGATCTGCTGCTGGGACAGGCAGAGGCTCACCTGTCCTCACCTGTCCTCACCTGTCCTGTCCTGTCCTCACCTGTCCTGTCCTGTCCGTCCATCCTGGGTTGCGCCCAGCAGCAGCAGCAGCAGCAGCAGCAGCAGCAGCGTTGCAGCACTGCGACAGCTCTCCCTGCAGGCCTCGGAGCAGCAGCAGCATCAGTCAGCGCTGATTCATTAGATGCAGTCGTGCAGCCGGATCGTCTCTCTGCAGGAGAACCAGAACCCTGCTGCGACTCTGATCCGTCTGTCGGGATTACAGCTCGCAGCGGAACACTGTTCATCCACTTAAACCTACACAGTCCTTTATGTCTTTATCGGAGGGACACGCAGACGCCTGCTGTTCGCTCTGCTGTCGGCCTCCAGGCAACTGTAGGTGGCGCTACAGCCGCAGCACAGAGCTGCTGAGGGAACAATCCTGGACTCACACGGCCTGAAGACGTTCAGACTGATGTCCTCAAGGCCCAGAACCAGCAGCTCCCAGACACTCGACTATCGGGTCAGTCAGACGATACGACACGAACACAGAGACACGAAAAACCCAGAAACAAACCACAAAGAGACACGTCTAGATTCTAGTTCTAGTCAAATCCCAACTCAAGTCCCACCTAAAGTCCAACGAGTCTCAGTTTATGTCCAAAATAAAGGATAAAAAGTTCCAAGTCAAGACGAAAGTCAAGTCTAACAAGTCCTGATTGTAGTCCGAGTCACGTCACAGCTCAAGTCAGATGTCAGGTCCCACTTTAAGACCACAACGTCCCAAATCAGGACAACCAAGTCAACAGTCAGGTCTCAAGTCAAGTCCAGTGAGTCACATGTCAGGGAGTCCTAATCAAGTCCCACTGTAAGACCAACAAGTCTCAGGTTAGTTACCAAGACCAGGTTAATAAGTCCCAAGTCAAAAACAACAAGTCCAAAGTCAGGTCCCAAGTGAAAGCTGATGAGTCTCAAGTAAAGACCGATTAGTACCGAATCGAGTCCAAAGTCAAGACTAGTAAGTTCTGATTGTCATCGGTCTCTGGTTCAGAGTTCCAAGTCGACTCCTAGTTAAGTTCAATGAGTCACAAGTTAGATCCCGAGTTAAGGCTAAACAATTCCAAGTCAGGTCCCAAGTCTAAACTAGCAAGTCCAGAGTCAAGCACCAAATCAAGACCAACAAGTCCAAAGTCTGATTCCAAGTCACGACTAACAAGTTTTTAGTGTCGTCCTGGTCAAGTCTCACTTTAAGACCAAGTTGCAGGTAAAGACCAACAAGTCCAGAGTTGGACACCAAGCAAGGAACAGCAAGTCCCAAGTCAACAACAACAAGTCCAAAATCATGACTCAAGTCAAGGCCAACGAGTTTAACCATCAAGTCCTGAATCAAGAACCAAGTCACAGCCAGTGAGTTCAGGGTCAAGACTAACAAGTCCTGAGTGTAGTACGAGTAAAGTCTCAAGTCCAATTTTAAGACCAACAAGTCAAAAAGTCTGATCCACTCGTGTCACTTTAAGATGAAGTTCTGGATTAAATCCCAAGTCAGGACCATGAAGTCCAGAGTCGAGTCCTAAAGGGGACCCAAGACGAGACGAACAAGTCCCAAGTCAGAAAATCAGCTGATTTAATGTCTCAGCGTTTGACTCGGTGAGTTTGTTTCTACAGTGAAGACGAACATTTAAAGTCCGATTGAGAAACGAGCCTCAGCTGCTGCTACAGCTTTGGTTCTGCTGCTTACTGACCCACACAGTCAGAACCAACGGCTGCCTGATTCTGTCTCGGCTTCAACGACCTCCGAGTCACGTGACGAGTCGATTAGCAGTCAGGTGAGCAGGTGATCCGAGCTGCAGTCTGAAGGTCAGCTCGCGAGAAAACAGTCGAGCTGCCGCAAGACAGAAAACTCACTTTAACAACGAGTCACGCCGAGTCCGAAGAACCTCAACGACCCGCAGAACCTGTAACTGACTCGGTTCTCCTGGTGTCCGTCCTCCGTCTGCTCCGGTTCTGATGTTCAGATGAACTCTGGAATTTATTAAAAATGGAATATTTCTGAGTCCAGTGAGACTCAGGAGGGAGCAGGACTGGGTTCTGGTTCTGGTCTTTATTGAAGGCCTCTAACAGCAGGACTGGGTTCTGTGGCTGTGACTAACTGGGTTCTGGTTCTGGTCTTTGTTGAAGGCCTCTAACAGCAGGACTTTGTTCTGTGGCTGTGACTAACTGGGTTCTGGTTCCGTCCCGGTTTGTGTGTGGTGTGTTCCTCATCGCTATCAGCAGCTTCCTGTTTCCTCCTGCTGGTCTCGGTTCTGGTGTCTCCTGATAACCACAGCAGCTCGTCTTGAACCCGCGGCGCCTCGGACTCACCTCCTGTCTGCGAGCGGAGAGAATTAATGCGGGTCGGCCGGGCTGCAGCTCCAGCGGGCCGCGGCGCTGCTGGATTATTTATCATCGCCGCCGTTCGGCTTCCTGCCCTCGGCGCCGCCAACACAAATTGGATTTTGTCCGTCACAAAAAGTGTGTCGGAACATCCAGAAACAATGTGAACAGAGCGGTTCTGGGCGTACAAAGCGCGTCCTTCATGTGTCGTCCTGCAGTAAACCCGGACTGATAGAACCCGTCCCTGAGCTCATTCACTGGTTTATCTGCTTTATTTCCGCCCACACTGGAAGCATGAAAGCCGTCCGCCTCATTCTGCTGCTGCTTCACATCAGGCAGCCCAACAAAGAGGCTTTTGTTTAGTTGAACTGATTCACAGAACAAACATGTGAACGACCAACAGGCGCCGCAGGAACCAGCAGGAGGCGTGAAGCTGAAAGGATTCCAGGTTACCCACAACGTGGAGACCCGACAGAACGTTCTTACAGACAACGTTCACACAATGTTTCATGATAACAGAGGAAGGAAGTTT
>NW_007579088.1:157013-157972 GCF_000690725.1 Stegastes partitus | reverse complement strand
AAAGAAAGAAAGAAATTTGAAAGAAAATTTATCAAAAGTACGGAAAAGTCAAAGAATAAATTTTAAACATGTCAAACAGTCAAGAAACAAAGCAAAGAGCTGTGAGGTGGAGGTGGGGGCGGATGGGCGGTCGTTTCCTGTTTCAAAATAATATAACATAAAAATATTGAACAGAAATGATGAAATAAATGATCACAGGCAGGAGATTTAAAGAGAAATCAATCAGGATCATATCTAAAGCTCTTTGTGACACATTTCCTTTGCATAAAAAGTACTGATTGATTGATTGATTGATTGATTGATTGATTGATTGATTGATTGATTGATTGATTGATTGATCTGCAGCTGAAAATCTGCACGTTTGATTCATTCTGGACCAGTTTTAAGTCTTTTGGATGAACGATTTCACCAAATTTTAAATATTTTTGACACATTTTTGGCTCATTTTGGAGGAATTTGGAATCGCTGTGGAGACCTTTGACCAGATGTTGGTCTGGTGACGATGGCGTCCATCCTCTGGTCCATGAACCAGCTGTGTTCTTGTGTCCGTGACGATTCACCTGCAGCAGGTTCTCCTGAGCGTTGGCTGCTGCGCTCAGCTTCATCCATCTCCTGTTAATAACCGTGTGCAGATTATGGGCCGCTTTAAAGCAGCAACATAATGAAGTTTGTGCTCCGAGTTGGTTCTGCTGGTTAAAGAACCCACCGGGGGGAACTAACACCACTTTAGAGCCAATTAGTCGGAGCTGGGTTGGTTCCTGGTCCTCAGGGGCACATCGGCTCTCCGACGCCTCCCACCAGCTGCTTTATTTAGACCGCTGGCTGCTGAGACGCTGATAATGAAGATGTGAAGCTTCCTCCAGAGGCTGCAGAGAGTCAGAGATGAGATGTCTGCTGCTCACAGGCGGAAGGAAGGTCTAACCTCTGGGATACAGAACATGAAGGTCTAACCTCTGGGA
>NW_007579088.1:143626-149568 GCF_000690725.1 Stegastes partitus | reverse complement strand
TCTTCTGACCCTGTCTGTTGTGTTCCAGGTGGAGCTGCTGCACAGCCTGGTCTACCAAACTCTGGAGTTCATCAGCGACCGGAACAAGAAGTAGGACGGAGCTCCTTCAGGACAAAGTGTTTTTCTCTGTTTTCTTTTTCCGGCTCGTGATCCTATTTTTCCTCCTGACAGACGGAGCAAACAGGCGGTGGCGTCTCAGGAGGACGGCGGGGTGATGGATCACCACGACGACGACGTGGACGAAGTAGGAAGCTTTATCTAAACGTGTTTGTGGGTCAGAGTGTCGGTCACCATGTTGGCATGGAGAGTAGCAGCTAGCTGGCTGGAGAAGTGTTTTAACGTGACAAAGATCAGCAGAACTCTAAACAGAATCTGGCTTTACTTATAAAACATTAACGCACGCTTCACCCAGACGGACGGGTCCATGTTTAACTCCAGAACCAGTGAGAGTGGATCAGAGGTTCCTCCAGCGTCTGGTTCAGTCCAGAGATCCTCAGTTTACCGTCACAGAGGAAAGAAACCAGAACATCCACAGAGTTTACATGGTTTTTATTTAAAAGAAATAAATGTTAAAAATGGTTTTTTTACATTTTTTAATGTTTTAATATCGATTAAGTTTTTTTTCTTTCCAAAAAATTACACTTTAGAAAACATATGGTTTATTTTTTAATATATTTTTGTGTTTGTGTTTAAAGTATTTTTATTTGTTCTGATCTTTAAAAATGCAGATTTTTTACATTAGAAACCCTTTTTTTTTTTTTTTTCAATTTTTAACATAATGTAACAGTTTTTTGTTGCCTCTAAGCATTGTGGGTAACGTAGGCAGCCGCTGACATCATCCTCTGTCTCCTTCAGTTCACTCCTCGGGAGCTGCAGGAGACGGAAAACTCCCAAACGTGTGTCTCCACCGCGGTGAGTTCATCAGTTTATTGATCTGTACCTGGTCTGTACCTGTGGTGTAACTGGTCTGTACCTGGTGTGTAACTGGTCTGTACCTGGTGTGTACCTGGTGTGTAACTGGTCTGTACCTGGTGTGTGTTGGTCAGGTGGCGGAGGTGACGCCTCTTCCTCCAGAGTCTCTGATTCCTCCTGAAACCCGCGAGAAGCAGAAGCTTCCTCTGATCAGGTGGGCGTCTTGTTATCGATCATTCTGTTTTCTCTGTTGGTTTTCTGCCGGTTTGTGTTTGACCCGTTGTGTGTCGGTGCTGCTCAGTGTGAGCGGCGACGTCGTATGCAGTCAGAAGGACTTCAAGATCAACCTGTTCATCCCCGGAGACGAAGATCTGATCCTGCTGAGGCGCCGGTCGGCTGCTGAAGGGCTCCTGATGCAGCAGCAGCAGGACTCTGTGGAGCTTCACCTGCAGCAGCAGCAGCAGCTCACAGGTAGGACGGGACCAGGACCAGTCCTCTGTTTACTGAAACCAGGACCAGGACCAGTCCTCTGTTTACTGAAACCAGATCCAGTCCTCTGTTTACTGAAACCAGGACCAGATCCAGTCCTCCTCCACTTCACTGAGTTCTAATCCTACATCAACACTCAGTCTGTCCTCCAGTTTAAAGATCTTTGAACATATTAGTGCTTTCAGCCGTTTCCTGCTTCACTCGTTCTTCTTCTTCTTCTCTCTTCCTCTGTACCTTCACTGGATGGAGGTCTGGTTGGTTGGTAGCTGGCCTTCCTGGTTCTGGACCTTCAGTGACTCCATGTCTTTTGATCTTTGCTTCAGATGCTGAAGCTCCGGCTGGTGGAGATGAAGCTGATGAAGCTGGAGCTGAAGCTGTGGAGGACTTCATGGATGTGGAGGAACACATCGACCGGCACCAAGTCTCAGTACTGATCCGGTTTCATTTAGTCTTTCTTAGTGAAGTTGTTTGACTGACAACATTTATATTTATGAGAAGTTTTGTTCCGTCCAGATGAACATTTATGTGTTAAACGTTCTCAGGCTCCTGAAGGCAGGATGATCAGAGACCGACGTCAGCTGGAGGCCGACCGACGGAGGAGGATGGACGAGCTGCTGCTGCCTGAACAGGTAGCTCATGATTATGAAGAGTTTACATCCTCTAAACGCTTTTTACATTAAATGACTTTATTTTCTCATGAACTTTATTCTCAGAATAGTTTCAGACTTGATGCATAAATTACACAAAACATTATAAAATTCCTCTGAATCTACAATTTTCTTCATATCAATAATTAAATCTAATTATTTGTTCAAACTCTGTCCAACGTAAGTTTTAATAATTTAACTCAGTCGTCCAGTTTGCTTTTAAATGTTTACATGTTTGTGGCCCTTTTCTTTTAAATTATAATTTAAATTCTTCAAACGTCACAACTTAAACTTAATTCTTTTGGTTTTTAGTTAAATTAAGGCTGTGATGTCATTTCTCTCAGACATAACAGTTCTATTATTAAAATATCTAAAATGTCTGAAATAAGTTTGTAATTTAAATATTTTAAATTAGAAAATAGTTTTTTCAAAGTAAGACTTTTGTGTGTTTCATCTTTTTGTGAAATGACGACTTCAGTCTTCAGATGTTCTGATGTTACGTTTTCTGGAGAAATTAAACGACAAATTCCTTTAATTAGTTTTTGTTAAATATTTTAATTTCCCTAAAATGACAACTGTGATGAATAATTTAATTTCTCTCTCATAAAATTTGTGATTTATGGGTGTTTAAGAGCACGATGATTATTTCAGCACCAGTGTTCCTACAAGGATCAGTTCTGATGAATGAATGAATGAATGAATGAATGAATGAATGACTGAATGAATGAATGAATGAATGAATGACTGACTGACTGGTGGGTTTCTCTGTGTTCCAGGACGACGTCTGGACGCTTCACGACGCCTACGCTGAGCTGGACGGAGAGAAACCCATGAAGCCAGGTACCGCTCAGGACGCTGCTGCTCGCTGTGTTGCTGTTGTTGTTGTTGTTGTTGTTGTTGTTGTTGTTGTCGTTGCTCCACGCTGACAGTCTGTGTCTGTCCAGGGAAGGTCTACAGGGTTCCTGACGGTCTGGACGACGGCGGGAAGCGTAAGAGGAAAGCGGCGGCGGCTCTGCAGGACTTCGGCAGCTGGATCAGAGGAACCTGTAAGATGAACCCGTCATCAGTTCACTGTGCTCAGGTTGGGCTGCAGCGTTTGACCCGTTTGTTGGTTTGTTGCAGACGATCCGTCGGAACACAAGCTGAAGAACGGACCCACGTTCACAGGTAACGGGTTTCTGCACAAAGTCCCACAACTAAAGAACCGGGTCAGGTCCAGAAGAGGAGCAGAATGAGTGAACTTACCTCCAGATGAAAGCGTTAGACGCTGGTGGCCTGATGTTCCACCAGACTGAGCTTCATTCAGCTGAAACAGAACCGTTTGTTCTTTCAGACCTGAACTACATTTATCTGAGCATCATGGAGGAACGGCTGAAGACCCAGAAGAGGATCAACAGGAGGGCGGTAAGTTCTCACACCACAACATCCACCAGCAGTGTTTGGTCCAAGATGACTGGAGACCTGCTCAGAGTGACTCACCAACGGTCCAAAAGGATCAGAACTGGTTAGAATGGGGCCCAGTTCCTCAGAAGGACTCGGAAATGGCCTGAAAACCATCCAACGTTTCTCAAAAACTGCATTTTTTAAAAATAACTTTTCCCAGAATGACCTGACGTTTGTCTGAAATGAGTTGATGATGATTCAGAATTTATCAGAAATGTGTTCAAAATAAGTTTAAACTGTCCACAGTGACTCCAAAGGTGTCTCAAGTGAGTTAAAATGAGTTAAAAATGTTCAGAATGTGGTTTAGAAAGTAGTTTATGTTGTTCAGAATGACTCCAAACTGGAAAGACTCGACATGAATCTGTTTTAATTCATTTTAATTTCTCTTAAAATCTACAAACTGAACGACTGAATGTTTCCAGAGTGACAGAAAAAGTCTTTGTTAGCTTCACCTCTCACCACGATGTTTTCAGGGTCTGGTGGTTTCCGAGGACGAGATGAGGAGGACGTTCCTGCAGAGGGAGGAGGCGGGGCCTGACGACCAGGGGGAGGAGCCTGTGGACGGCTTCAGAGCACCTGAGCTGCCAGGTAACCGACCGACATTTTAGCTCCGTTTCTTGCGTCTCGAGGCTGCAGCCTTTAATTTAGGTTCACGTTTATTGAAACAAAAATAAAGTCGTCGCAGCTGGAAGCACGAAAATCTCAAAATTCACCAAAAATATGTGACAGGACTTAGTTTTGGGTCCCAAATAACGTTCTCCTCACCTAGCATTAGCATTAGCATTAGCAGCTAGCAGTTCAGAATGACTAAAATCCTGTTTCCTGTCCTCAGTTCCACTCACTGCACATGCTCAGGAGTGTTTCCCTGCTGCTAAAGTTTAACTAACGTCCAACAGGTGGAGACGAAGACAACTTTGATAACTTGGAGGTGTTTCCTGACGATGGTCCAGCAGAGGGCGCCGACGGACCAGACTTCATATCTCCTGGTAAAAAGTCTGATTCACAGCCCAGATGAAGCTGATCAATGAGATCGTATCTGAAGACTTCATTTCTCACTTGCTGCTGTTGTGTTTTTTATTTTGTGCGTCTGCAGAAGGTCAGAGAGACGAACTGAGTTATGAAGCTCTGGTGATGCTGCGTGTGGTGAGTGATCGATCATGTTATTGATACGGCTGCTGATGGATCAGGCAGAAGCAGCACGGTGGTGGACAGTGTTTGAAACATCACTCTGACATTTCCTCAACATCTTCATCAACATCTGAAGCTATGATGAGGTCTGCAGCAGAACTCTGGTGGTTCTGGTTTAACTGAAGCTTCCTGTTTCTCGTGCTGCGTTCAGGAGCAGCTGGTGGTCAACAGCCAGGCCTACACTCAGGAGACGGCGCTGTCTCGACGGGTCAAAGACTGGGAGGAGAAGATCAGACCTCATCTCCAGCTGCAGGTAAACCAGCCGCTGGAACCGGTTCAGACCGGTTACGTCCCAGTTCAGCCCACCTGACCGCCGCCTCCTGTTTGTTTCTGCAGGAGGAGCGTCCCACGTTCGACATCCACGACTACGGGGAACGGATCGTGGAGTCGCTCGGCGCCGTCGGCCGGCGCAGGTTCTTCTCCTCCATCGTTCACGGTTTGGACCCGACGGAGGTCTGCAGGTTCCTGCTGGCGTCGCTGCAGCTGGTGAGTCTGATCAGTACCACCATCGATCAATAACGAGGATCGGAGCTGATTGATCAGCCGACACATGGACCAGAACAGGTCCTGCTTCTAGAGACACTGTTTAACGTTTGAAGCCTTTTAGAACCCGACTGGTTACTGATCGGTGCTGTGTGCAGGCCAACGACCACACGGTGGAGATCGACAGCGCTGCAGGACTTCACCACAGCCTGGACACCATGGGTCTGACTCTGCTCAGCACCCAGAGGGCGACGGACCGCTTCAGAACTCTGACCGACTCGACCTGATCATCAGAACCTGCTGCTCCTTTGTTTACAGTGAATCATGCGTCTGTCTGTGGAGGCTCCTGTCACCCCATCATCCTTCAGTATGTCCATATTTTTAATAAACTCTGTGTGTTTGCAGCATCTGTGTGGACGTCTGAAAACATCTAAACATGTCCAAAAGGTTTCATGTTTGCAGGGTTTTCTGCTTTTGATTCGGTCGTCATTCAGATGATCCGTTTTTCCACAAAATTCCACCAAAGTAGAAAATCTGCAGCTTTATCTTGTATTTATTACGTCTGTGTCTCATAATTACCATTTAGTTTACCAGGTAAGATGGTAGATGGTGAGTAAAAAGGTATAAAATCTAGATATTCATACTTATATTGGACAACCAGATTGAAGCTTCAGCAATACTTGGGCAATATTTTTGATTTTGTGGCACAACTTGTCACACCTGCTCAATCGGTTATGAAAGTTAAACCCACATGACTTTTTTCTAATTTTTACAATCAAA
>NW_007579088.1:138200-143063 GCF_000690725.1 Stegastes partitus | reverse complement strand
CCGTACTCTAACTCACCTATAATCAGATTATTTGATCGACGTGTTCTGATCAGGATTCTAATCAATGACTTGATGAGAAATCACTGAAAGTTTCAGGTTTTTATCTTTAATTGTTTCTCAGATGTTCAAACAGCCTCAGATTTCAACGTGAGAAAAAAAACCTGCTGACAGCATTTTTTCAAAAGGTTTTATGAATATCCGTTGTTCTATAAACGTTCTGATCCGAGACGGGATGCGTTCACGGTCAGGGTTTCCTGAGACAATGAAGGAAAACGCCGACTTTCAAAACAAACATTTATTGGAGTGAAAAGTTTCAGACGTACGTCACAGTTCACAGCAAAGACCTGGTTCCTCCTCTGGAGGTCCCCACTGTTCTGTATCTGGGTCATGAAGATGTTCTGAGAACTCTGACCGTTAGCTGTGGTTCTCCTCAGGCACTCATGATGTTCTAAAGTTCCTACGGGCCTCCAGAACCAAAGCTTTTGATAAAGTCATCAACCAGCTGCTCATCCAGACTCCTTTATACTGACACCAACTGGGTCGAGTCATCAGAACACCGTGTTTGATGACCAGCAGAGAGACTGATGGGTTCAGGTCAACATTTATGCTCTAAAACAACTGAAAGGACCTGATTTTAAACCACAGCAGGTTTGTTTTCTGCTCAAACTCAAAGCTGAAGAGAACGTTTAGTTCTCTGGTTTTACATCCTGACGTCGCTGCTCATGTGGAACGGACCAGAACTTGTTCAACAGGAGGTATAAGGTTGTCATGTCCATGTTAGTTATATTTGGACACCAAACACGGCAGAACATCACAGATAGACCGTCTCCACCATGAAGCACGGCGGTGGCAGCATCATGGTTCAGGACCCAGTTCAAGTCCAGTACTTCCTGCTTCAGAAGAGTCTGGGTTCAGATCCGGACGTAGCTGTTGATGTGGTTCTTGACGCTCTCTGCGATCTGCTCCTGGTTCTTCATCCTGTTGTAGTAGTCCAGAAACAGCCCGTCCGGACTGACCAGGTAGATCAGGATCGTGTGGTCCACGATGTAGTCTCCGTCCTCGTCCTTGGGCCCGGCGCTGGCGTACACTCTGTAGTCCCGCCCCGCATGTTTCACCTCCTCCGTGGTTCCCGTCAGTCCGATCAGCCGCGGGTGGAAGTCCTGGACGTATCGGGCCAGCGCCGCCACGTCGTCCCTGTCCGGGTCCACGGTGATGAAGAGCGGCTGCACCGGCGGCAGCGAGGCGTCCCGGTCCAGCGAGGCCACCACGGCGCTGAGCTTGTCCAGCTCGTCGGGGCAGATGTCGGGGCAGTGAGTGAAGCCGAAGTACAGCAGAACCCAGCTGCCCAGGAAGTCCTGCTTGGTCCGGCGCCGCCCGTGGTGGTCCAGCAGGCTGAAGGTGCCCTGACCCAGCGCCACCTGCCGCAGCTGCTCCACGCGCTGCCGCCGCAGCTTCTGCTGCTTCTCCCAGTGGACGAACCACCAGACGGCCATGATGCCGCCGCCGAACAGCAGCGTGACGAGCAGCCGCGTCCGCAGCTTCAGCTTCGCCGCCGCCGCCGAGTCCCGACCCTGGGACAGGAAACGGACCTGCTGAGGAGGACGGACATCCCGCCGGGTTGGCCGGATCGTTGAGCTCAGAGGCGACGTCACAAATGTCCTCAGGAGTTGTCCTCGTCCGCGCAGATCTCCCAGAATGCACCGCAGCAGCGACATCGCCAACGTCCTGCAGAGACGACGTTCAGTCTGAAGGTTTGAACTGATGAAGGCCAGAGTTAGAGTAATTAGAGCAACGAGTATTTATGTTCTCAGTTTCTAAGTTTGGTTCTAAACTGGTCCAAACCAAACATTCAGTTTACTGTCGTGGAGGAAAGAACCCAGAACACATCCACATTCATGAAGCTGCGTCTCTGAGTCATCCTGAAAACTGATTCATCAACGATTTTAGTGACAGAGTTCATGATTGTGACTGATGGAGCAGTGAGAGGCCAAACTACAACAATAAATCAATAACAGAATAATAAAATAAAACTGGTAATAAAAAGAAGAATCTTGTTAAAGATCTTCTGAAAAGCGCTTTGACTTTATTTTGAACCCTTCGGGCTTCCATACCTCCACCTCTATGCGTTGTAACCAGCTGACGCCATCTTGGCTCCTATTTTAAATAGTTTCACCTGCAGCTGGATGATAATAAATCCAGTTTTCGTGACTTTAAACCCGCCTGACATCGACATGAACCCACCCGACCTGCTGCGCAGACGTTCACCTGCTCTCAGGAGAGTTTCCAGACGTCTCTTACGTTCAGTAAGTTCGGTTTATTCACTTTAAATGTCGAACATGTCGGATTTTCTGTGCGAGCCGAACAGGACCGCGGAGCAAAGACGAGCGCTGTCACATCAAAGCTGGTTAAATGTTAGCAAGATGCAGCGGGCCGGATGCTAACAATACACAGCTGTGGTTGACAGCGTAGTTAACCAATAACTAGAGGTTAACTAGCAGTGCGCTAGCATGCAGCTAACTACGAGGAAGCACTCAGTCACCTTAACCTGCTGCCGGGAAGCTAACGGTCTGCGGAGGCTAACGTTAGCAGTTAGCGGCCGTGCTAACAGGTTTAGCTTCGTGTGTTTCTGTATTGAACTCAGGTAGAAATCAGCTGTTAGCTCACCTGTTCAGGTCCGGACACACATCAGGGCTCTGCGGTCACACATGGACCGGTCGGTTTACATCACACACCACCGGGTTTACCCGAACTGACCCGAGTCCGCAGATTCGACACGAACCGGAAGAACCGCCCACAAATACCGATAATCAATAAATCAATAGAAGGTATTGGTTATTCCACTGAAGGTAAAACTGTATGTAAGGAGCACAAACTGTGTGTTAGGAGCATGAATCAGTGAAATAAATGCACAGAAATGTGTTTGAACGGGTTCTGATCAGCAGATTCGAGCATTTTTCATTTTACATAAAAATCAGACATTAAATATAAAAACGTTTCACTTTAATATTCAGTCTTTATGTAGATTCACAGTTTGATTCTAGTTTTACATTTAATTCAAATAACGGAGACGGATTTATTTCATCAGTGGAGTTTTATTTATGCGTCACATTTCAGACAAAATAAATCTAATTCAAAGTTGTTAAAAAGAAGTTTTACACTAAATAAATTAAAAATAATTAAACAGAAAAATGTTTAGAAAATGATCCTGAATGACAGCAAAGTGAACAAAATACGATTAAATCATAAAAACACGTGACTTCAGAATCAATGCATGTTTTAAATGTGATATATTTTATATTTATAGACGAACCACAGCAGCATGAATCTGATCCTCCAGAGTCTCTGAAGCTCCTCATCAACAGATTATAACGAACTACATGTGAACAGGTCAGAGTCGACCAATCAGCTGCAGCTCACCTGCAAACAGGAAGTGAAACTGTCTGACCTTAACATCCAAACCAATGAAATAACTTTAAATATAAAAACTTTAACTGCGCAGAATTAGCAGGAACAAGACCGAGAAGAAGAACCAAAAATATTCACTCGACAGAGAAATAAAAACAGGAAATATATATATACAATTATGTTAGCTTAGCTCTGACAAGCTGTTAGCTTAGCTCTGACAAGCTGTTAGCTTAGCTCTCTCAAACCTGTTAAAATATGTTTGAATTGAACTCTGTGAAGCTGTTTGTCTGGAAAAACTGCTCATTATTATTATTATTATTATTATTGTTGTTGTTGTTGTTTGTTATGAATAATAATGAGGACGTCCTGATGAGTGACTCGTTGTGGCAGGTTTCCTCCAGCAGGTGGCGTCCTGACGCTTCAAACCAACGACACAGAAACTCGTTAATAAACAAACATCACCAGGATCAGTGTGTTGATCAGATTGATCTGATTATTAACGATCATCTTCAGCTGATTGGTCTGTGTGGATGAGAGGTGGGAGCAGAGCATGCTGGGAGATTCTCTCCGGTTTAAACGCTGCGAAGCCAGAATGACTTCATCAGAGTTTATTTTAATAAACGACTGCGTTTAAGAACTTTATTAGTTTTAATGACAGTGATTCAACCTGCAGAGTCTTAACGAGTCTCTGACTCGTTCTGGGTTCGTCAGAAAGTCTCTGAACAACTTTGAGTTTCGTCCTCTGGAGTCTCTGAAGGTTCTTTGTTCTCCTGCAGGACGGAACCATGTTTTATTAATGAGCTGCAGGAAACCGGGTCGCAGCTGCTGCAGGCGCACAGCGGCGGGCCTGTGGTGTACCAGGGGCACGAGCTGCTGCTGCTGCTGTTGTTGTTGTTGTTGTTGTTGTTGTTGTTTTGCTGCATGTGTAGCGTCGTACAGGACAGTCACACGTTTCTATAGATTTGCTTTAATGCGTCTGTTTGAGGTTTTTATTTTAATGTATTTTAATTTATTTGTGTTCACGTCGTGGTTTAGTTTTTGGATCTTTTGTCATCTTGTTTCTATTTTCTTATTTTCACCTCCTTCCTGTTTTTTTTTTTTTTTTAGATAAAATCTTATTTTACATTTTTTAATCCAATAGTTTCATTTATTTTATTTACCTTTTTGTAGAATTTTCTTAATGAGGATTGTCTGATAAAAGCAGCAACAAACTGAAGTGACTCATGAAGTCATCCATCATCTGCTGAGTTTGTTGAAACTAATGACATGAGATTTACATGTCAGAACTGAGTCCACACGAGTCTCATGTGTTTTCTGTGTTTGTGATTTGTTGTCTCATCATGTGACCTTATTGTCCTCCAGCCTCGGTTTGTGTTGCCTGGCAACAACTGAGCAGTGACGATCACCTGGTGTTACATCACACTTGCAGGACTCAACTGCTAGCTTAGCTCTCACAAA
>NW_007579088.1:131540-137207 GCF_000690725.1 Stegastes partitus | reverse complement strand
CTTTGCTGTGAGAGATTGTTAGCTTAGCTCTAACAAGCTGTTAGCTTAGCTCTGACAAACTGTTAGCTTAGCTCTAGCGAGCTGTCGGCTTAGCTCTGACATACTGTTAGCTTAGGTCTGACAAGCTTCTAGCTAAGCTCTAACAAACTGTTAGCTTAGCTCTGACAGATTGTTAGCTTAGCTCTTACAAACTGTTAGCTTAGCTCTGCCTAGCTGTTAGCCTTGTTTCTTTGCATCTCCTTGTTGTATTTAATATCATTCTTCTTGTTGTGTGTCTGGTGTTTGTGTCTTTGTGGCTGTTTTTCTGTGACTTTATGTCCTAAGCTGAGTTTTCCATCGATTTGTTACAGAATCTTAATACATTTGGGTTTTTCTGGCAGTGTTTTAATCATAAGCCAGTTAATTACCAGTTAATTGGTGCCCACCGTGCAGACTAACGTGTTCTGAGCTGGTCGTGACTGCAGCAGCAGCAGCACACCTGTCCTTCCTCTGCAGGCAAACGGTTAATAAATCACGTCATGCAGCTTCATTGTGGATTCACATCATGGCCGAGCCTGTCTGTAGCATGTAGTGACGTCGCTCTGCATCACCGAGGAGGAGGAGGAAATATAGGACAGCAGGAGGAAGAGCAGGAGGAGGAGGAGGAGGAGGTCTGCAGCGCTCAACACCGGATCTCTGCATCAGGTAACCGCTTTGTTCTGCATGTTACAGCAGCGTTACAGCAGCGTTACAGGAGCGTTACAGCAGCGTTACAGCAGCTTTACAGGAGCGTTACATGAGTGTTACAGCAGTGTTACTACCAGCAGTGTTGCATGAACAGGCTTCACATCAGGGGGAAGCTGAGACGAAGGTCATGAGAGGAAACAGCAGCTCATCATCACGTCCGTTAGCTTCATTAGCCGTCAGCTCAAAGCTTCACTGCAGGTTCATGTGCAGGAAACAGGCAGAGCTGCAGCTCTACAGGAACGACTCTGACGCAGCCCCAATAACACCATGACATGTGTATTACAGAGGCTGATGAATGAGGAGGTGACGTGGGCTCATGTGTTCATCATGTGAGGAGGCAGTCGATGTGACAGACGTCATTTAGACTGAAAATACAGGATGGTTGGTGTTCAGGAGGCCACAGACTGGACAGAGGAGACAGGAAGCCAGGAAAAGGATGAACAGGGAGACTGAAGACAGAGACTGGAAACAAACTGACTGCAGGGACTGAAGCTACTGACAACAGCAGCTACAGACTAAAGAGTGACGACAGGAAACAAACCCAACAGCTGACTTCAAACCAAAACAGACTGAAAACGACTGAAAGTGAAAGTAAACTGGACCGACTCCAGGGTCTGGACCCCTCTTAGAGACAGAACCTGAACCTGACGATGACCAGAGACTGAAGTGAGAGCTGATATCAGTAGTGTATTCAGTGTGTGGAGTTCTGCCTCCTGTATGTGGTTCTGGTTCTGATGCTGCAGCAGAACCCTGCCTGTCGGCGCCTGCGGGGTTAACTGTGCTGAACAGCGGAGCAGCTCCTGGGAACTGGGAGGTGATTAAAGCTCTGCAGCAGCTCTGTACAACCGACTCGTATCGACCCGCCGACCCGACTCGGTTCTGTCTCTGTCTGGGCTCCAGGAGGATGAAGGGGCTGCAGCGGCCGCCTCTGCCCGGAGCGTGAGGACGTCCGCGGGCCGCGCCGGCTGACTCGTCCCGCCCTCAGAGCTCCGACCCGCCGACCCGTCTGCAGCAGCTCCACCATGGACGGACTCCGGCTGCCCCCCGTCATCGAGGAGGTCCTGGACCCGGCAGGTCAGTCTGGGGAAGGGGGACTGGGTCTACTGGTTCTACTGGTTCTACTGAGATGTCTGAGCAATGTGGTTTAAACCCACTGGACCTGATCAACACCTGAAGTCCTGAATCCAGTCAGAACTTCAGTCAGAGACACAGTTTACTGAGTGGGTCAGACAGACTAGAACCAGACTAGAAACAGAATCACATCAGGAAGTGTTTTATCTCGTCCCTGTTCTGTTTTAGCTGCTGACAGACACTCTGTTAGCATTTTTAATCGTAGCTTAGCATCGCTAGCATAAGGCAGCTAGCTACGTCAGACGACTTGTAACGACTTGGATTGTGTCCACAGTAACTTGCCATTTGTCTAAAATGAGTCAAATTAGTTCCGAGTCCCCGACTTGAATTCATCCAGAATGAGTTCGATACGACCTGAAATGGGCCCAAAACAACTTTTACTTTTTATTTTTAACTGTTTTAAGTCTTTCAGACTGACGTTGTGCAGACGGACAAACAGCGAGCTAGCTAAACTTAGCGCTGCACATCTGAAACAACGTTGATCCCAAATGTTCGGACTCATTCAGAACTTGTCCAATGTGACAGAAACTTGTCAGAAAACGTGTTCAACAGGAGATAAATACTGGAAATGACTTAAAACGGCCCAAAGTCATTTGAAAATTCTCTCCAGTTCGTTAGAATCGTTAAAAGTTTGTTTAAATCGACTCCAAACACGTCAAAAATGACTAAAACCTGTTAAGGTTTGTTAAAATAGTTGCGCTAGCAGCTAGCTAAACAGACAGCAGGGAGGTGCGTTTGTTTTAGGAACCTTTACCGGCGGTCAGTCGACACAGCTGTACCTCCCCCTGGTGGAACAAGCAGGAACTGCAGGTCGTCTACAGCGCGTTCCACACACGACCTCCTTCTGCCTCGTTACTGATTCTGTTCTGTTTGATCATCAGCAGATTGAATCTGTTCATCGTCCACCGAGCAGCTTCTCCTGGTGGGTTCCTCTCCGGAGACGTTTGTTTCTGGTTCCTGGTGGTGTTCAGGAGGATCATCACGTCACACAGCTTCTGTCACACACACACTCTGAGTTTATGACGCGTTTTAATGCTGCGACCGGATCGGATCAGCGCCGGATCTGCTTTAATGAGATTTACTGCCTGAAAGGAAAAATCCAGAAAATCAGTGAAGCTGCTCAGAGAGGAGGAGAAAGTGTGTGTCTGCTGGTGTGTGTCTGCTGGTGTGTGTCTGCTGGTGTGTCTTTATTGTGTGTCTGTTGTTGTGTGTCTTTATTGTGTCTTCGTTATTCTGGGGCGGCTAATTAAAACACGGCAGATCAAAGACAGACAACAGGGACCGGAGCTGATGAGGTTCCACTGATTCATGGAGGACAATGAAGCCGCCACAGCCAGGATGTGATTGGCTGGCGGCCAGGAGCCTCGGCCAATCAGCAGACAGACAAGTAAACACGCTCAGATCCTCCTGCAGCTCCTCTGAAGCTCCGTCTGAACCCCGGAATCCAGGAAAGGTTCTAAAATAGAACCGGTGTTCTGTTCTGGGTGACGCTGCTTCATGTGACCGTCTGACTGACTCAGACTGAAGGAGACCAGAACTCCTGGTGGTCTTCAGTGCTTTGAGCCTCCTGAGCAGCAGCAGATCTATTTATAGCCGAGTGACGACGGAGGATGAAGGACGACAGACGATGGAGGCCCGACTGATAACTGACCTCCGACCGACGGAGAACCTCTGGAGAACCTCTGGAGAACCTCTGGGTACCGTCAGTGGAGGCAGTAAAACATGAGGAACATGAACGTTTGAGGGACATCTGATGAGACGTCTGATGGTCTTCATGTTGATCAGTGACTCTGTAGCTCTAAAATCAGAAACTATACATGATGTAGATCTTCAACATGTAGAAACTGACCCATGTGTTTATCTGAGTTCTCCTGAGACGAGGAACGTGTCTCAGGAGAACTCATCAGGATCTAATGAAGCGTTGGAGCTGAAGTTCTGCTGAACGTGATTTCTTTGTGATTAAAATGAGCACGAATGTAAAACGCTGAAGTTCTTTCAAAGTGTGAGATTAAACGTTCTTCAGACGTTCCTGAAACATTTCTTTTCTTTTTTCTGTTTTGTAAATACACGAACTTCCAAACCAGACATCCAGGTCCGGGTTAACCAGTCCGTCTGGTTCTGAGGACTCCCAGAACTCTCTCACAGATTGATCCAAGTTCTTGTGATTCCAGACGAGCTGTGTGAGCTGAAGGTGGAGAAGCCCATCATGCTGGCAGAAACGCTGACCGCCAAAGAACGAGAGTCTCTGGAGGAGAAGGAGGAGCAGCAGGAGGAGGAGAAGGAGGTGAAGGAGGAGAAGGACCAAGAGCCCGGAGGAGGAGGCGGAGCCAAGGACCGAGAGGCGGAGCTTCAGGAGCTCAGAGCCCAGGTGCTGCAGCTGCTGCTGGAGCTGGAGGAGACCAGGGAGGTGTCCCAGAGGCACGAGGAGAGCTTCAACGAGCTGCAGGGTGGGTACGGGTACTCTGATTACACCGAGCTACTCTGATTACACTGAGTTACTCTGATTACACAGAGATACTCTGATTACACTGAGTTACTCTGATTACACGAGATACTCTGATTACACTGAGTTACTCTGATTACACCGAGATGCTCTGACTACACTGAGTTACTCTGATTACACTGAGATGCTCTGATTACACTGAGGTACTCTGATTACACCGAGATACTCTGATTACACCAAGATACTCTGACTACACTGAGCTACTCTGATTACACCAAGATACTCTGATTACACCAAGATACTCTGATTACACGGAGTTACTCCGATTACACCGGGATACTCTGATTACACGGAGTTACTCTGATTACACTGAGATACTCGGATTACACCAAGATACTCTGATTACACTGAGCTACTCTGATTACACCAAGATACTCTGATTACACTGCGTTACTCTGATTACACCGAGATACTCTGATTACACTGCGATACTCTGATTACATGGAGTTACTCTGATTACACTGAGCTACTCTGATTACACGGAGTTACTCTGATTACACCCAGCTACTCACCTGTCCGTCCCCAGGTCTGCTGGAGGAGGAGCGTCTGGCCAGCGCCCATCAGGCCGAGAGCTTCACCCGACAGATCCAAAGACTCCAAGGTTGGTTCTGTTGATGTGAAACCGGGTCAGAACAAACTCAGTTTCTACTGTACCAGTGTTCTGTTTGACTACATGAGTGAAATGACTGAAGATGAAGCTGAACAGTGAGCTACAGCAGGTGGAGCAGGTGGAGCAGGTGGAGCAGGTGGAGCAGGTAGATCAGATGGAGCAGGTAGATCAGGTGGAGCAGGTGGATCAGGTGGATCAGGTAGATCAGGTAGATCAGGTGGATCAGGTAGATCAGGTGGAGCAGGTAGATCAGGTGGATCAGGTGGATCAGGTGGAGCAGGTGGATCAGGTGGAGCAGGTGGAGCAGGTGGAGCAGGTAGATCAGGTGGAGCAGGTGGAGCAGGTAGATCAGGTAGATCAGGTGGAGCAGGTGGATCAGGTGGAGCAGGTGGATCAGATCAGACTGTGGTTCCTCTGCAGCTCAGCTCCGCTCGGTCCAGGAGGAGATGGACAGCCTGGAGGAGGAGAAGGAGAGCGAGCTGGACGAGGTGCAGCAGGAGCTGCGCTCGGCCCAGGAGGAGGTTCTGGTTCTGCAGCAGGCGGCCGAGGAGGCGGCGGCCGAGCGCGAGAACGACATCGCGTCGCTGCAGGAGGAGCTGTGCCGCCTGAGGGCGGAGCTCCAGCGGCTGCACGCCACCACGGCCGAGTACGAGCTGGAGGTGACGACGCTGAGGGCCGAGATGAGCATGAAGAGCCG
>NW_007579088.1:109329-130644 GCF_000690725.1 Stegastes partitus | reverse complement strand
AACGGAGGAAAAACAAATGAACTTAAAGTGTCGACTGACAAAAAGCCAATCAAGGATCTAATCATGAGATGAATCGATGATGAAATGGATCAATACTAGTGATCAGTGCTGGTATCGGTCTGTGTTCAGGTGACGTCACTCACCTGCAGGACGAGTTCATCTCTCTGACAGACCAGCGTCAGACTCTGACCTCCGACAACAAACAGCTGAGCAACAAAGTGGAGCAACTGCAGCAGAAACGAGACACGTGAGTGGTCAGCACAGCCGTCAGTCAAACTGCTGGACGTCCCCACATCCTGCCTCACCTGTCCTGTCCGTTCTCACCTGTTCTCACCTGTCCTGTCCGTTCTCACCTGTTCTCACCTGTCCTGTCCGTTCTCACCTGTTCTCACCTGTTATGTCCGTTCTCACCTGCTCCTCATATCTCTGCTGCCCTCTCCTGGTAAACAGGTGTGATGACGTGTACCTGGCAGTCAGAGCCGAGCAGGTCGACCAGGTGAAGGCGGACTCCTACATCACTTTGTCCCAGTCAGCACCTGAACAGCAGGACTTTGACCCGTCTTCGGTTCCGGAGGACGTCTCTGAGCTGAGCGTCCTGAAGGTGCAGCTGAGACAAGCTGAGGAAACGGCCCAGAAGGTCCAGAGCGAGGTACCAGCAGCCCAGCGATAGGGAATGTCGTGATGTCAGTGAACGTATCACAGACCAGCTGTAGTACCTGGTTGTTCCACCAGGTGGAGCCTCTTCCTGTTTAATCCTGTGGAGACCAGAGGAGGCGTCTACAGACTACAGCTCATGGTGGCAGCAGAGAGCATTGTGGGAGTTTAGCAGCAACAGCAACATATTTTGTTGTTGTTGTTGTTTTATGTCTTTGTTGATGTTTCGTGTCTCCTGGTTGTTGACTGACTTTCATAGACGCTAACGGTCACTTCTAACCGAAGAGCCTGATGTCGATACATTCCAGCAATATTTAATCTGTGATCAATACGTGTCCATTTGCCTGCAGCAGCCGGTCGGTTTCCTGTACCAACACGTCTTCTTCTGTCTTCCTGCCAGTGCGACGGCCTGAAGGACGAGCTGGCCGAGCTGCAGCAGCTCTACGACTGCAGCCAGCGAGAGCGAACGGCGCTCGAGCAGGAGCTGCAGCGCTGCAAGGCCGAGCTGCAGAAACTGGTGGGCAGGAAGTCACAGGTGAGAGGTCAGAGCTGGAAGCCCAGGTGGTTCAGGAGGTCCAGTCATCCTCCACATGCATGTACGAGACCTGTGACGTATTACAGCTCAAACTAGAAACGCACCATGTCACTGGGACAGATTAGGGTCTAAGCAGGTCTGTTAAGGTCCTCTGAAGACGGACTGAAGCAGGATGTTGGTTAAAATAACATGAAACATTCTGGGGTAAGTTCAAAGCACATAAAACACACTGCAGGATGCCGGATGTCCGTCAGATCCATGCTCCCGTCACCATGAAGTCTGTCCGTCTGTCCTGTTTGCATGTCGGCCGACAGCAGCTGAGCCGAAACCCTCTGGATGCCTCATCGGCCATTTTGCTTTCTGGTTTCAGCCCCTGCAGCCGGTTTCTGAGCGCTGTGTTGTGAGCTTCTTCACATCTTTGGTTTCAGGGCAGTTTGTTTTTGTCAGACTCATCTGTCTGTTTCTACGTCTGCTCAACTTACGTCTGCTCAACCGCCTCCTCCGAACAATCCTCTGAAATCTATCCTCAACTGTCCAACTATCAGAAACAGCCATCAGAGGACGGAGCCAGCGTCCATCTGGTTGGTCCACATGACTCGTTCCTCCAGTTTAACACCAGAGACTCCAGACTTCTATCTGACTTGAACCTCGACACTAGAACAAGATGTTTTTCAAACAGGATTCTTGGTACCAACACGATCTGAGACGAGACTCGGGACTTGATATGTTGTTTGAGTACCAGCGCTCAGGACTTGGAACGTAAGGGTTGCCTCATCTCTTGACTTTAAACTTACTTGGGATTTGACTTAAACTTAGAAGTGTTTAAACTTCAAGCTATCCTGTCTTAGTCTGGAACTTGAGACTTGGGTCATGACATGCTACATGCAAGACTTTAAACTTTTGACTAGATTTGCTGTTTGACTTGAGACTTGTCTGTCCGGACTTGGAACTTTGCAGCGTTGACACTTCCTGCTAAACATGCAACTTGCTTGTTTGAATCTTCACTCGTTTCTTGATTTTCTTGACTTGGTGCCCGAGTGTCAGCACTCAAGGTAGAACTGAGTTTAACCTTCCAGATGACTCACCTTTACATGGAACCTGCCACTCAGAGATTTGATGTAAGACTTGATTTTGGACTCGCCTGTCATGGCAAGACTAAACTTAATTTGGAACTTGAGACTTGTCATGAAAGTCACCTATATAGATTTGAGACATGAGCCTCAGTGCTCAAGACAAGACATGATGTTTGACTTGGAGTTGGACTTGGTTCCAATGTGTGGGACTGTACCTGGAATTTGACTAGAAACATGACTTTAAATAATTCACAGAATTTGCTGGCCTAAGACTTGACTTGGGACTTTCCTGACTTGAGAGTTGGCAAACAGTTGTCTCGATGTGAGGTTTGACTTGGAGCGTGACTTGAGACTTGTACAATGAGACTTGCTTGTCTGAAACTGAAAGTAGAATCGAACTTTCTTAAGACTTTCTGTGTTGACCAAGAACTTGATTTGGATTTAAGTGTTGAAACTAAACACGCGAAGAATAATTTGCAGTCTGAAGACTTGACTTGGGACTTGACTAACTTCAGACTTGGCATTTCCTCGTCTTGACACGAGGTTTAAGCTGGAGCTTGACTCAGAACTTGATTTCATGGCGTAGAACTTCATTGTTTGGGACTATCTGGCATGTTGGGGTCAACATCTAGAAGCCGAGTTTTAACTTGACTCACTAACTAACTTGGTTGACTTCAGACTTGACTTGTGGTTCGAACTGAGACTTGGGACGAGACGTGAACTTGTCTGAAGCCTAGACTTGCCTTTTTGAGTTGGGACTTGTAAACAGTGACTTGTTCCCACCACTGCTCCTCTTCATCGAGTCATTCACGTACATTCCTGTCCTCCATGTTTGTAGTTTCCCTGCTGGCGTCTCGTTACCCACGATCCCCTGCGGCGCTGATGCCTCCGAGTCGATGCTGGCGGCAGAGCTTCAGCGCGTCGGCGGATCTTTAAGATGTAGATGTTTGTAGCCCAAACTCTCCATCTTGTCTCTGACTTCCTGCTTTTCTGTCTCCTCCCCTCATCTCCATGTTTCTGTCTGATCGCCGACTCTTTGGCTTCACACGACTTCTACACGACAAACTATCAAATTCTCTGTAAATTTGATGGGTTTTGATGCTCAACCTGCCTGCTGTCAATCTGTACCTCTCTCTTCTTTTTCTACCCTTTTCTATATAAACCACTGGTTCTGTTCGCCCCTGCTCGCCGTTGGCCCTCACGCCTTCTGACCTTATTATTCTGATTATTTTCTGGTTTTATTTTCTCCTCTCTCCATCCCCTCCTACACTCCTACCCTTGTCTTCTCCCCAGAACTGCACTCGTCCGTCTGAGCCCCCTGTTCTCTCCATCCCCTTCATAGGAATGATTGTAATAGTGGCCTTGATTTGGTGCTGGTGGGAGGAGCTGGCGTCCTAGAGGGGACCAGGTATGGCCACGCCCTTCTTTCTCTACCAGCCTCTTTGCTTCTTTTATCGTCCGAGAGTGGCTGAAATTTGAGGGTACATCCAAGCAAATGACGTTCAGTCCTTGTTTCTGCTACAAACCGGGCCTCCATCCATCCATCCATTGTCTTCTGCTTATCCCGGGTTGGGTCGCGGGGGTAGTAGGCGGTGCAGGTCATTGGGCCCATGCTGGGATTTTATAAAACGGGGATTTTCCTCACAAACATCAACTGAAGTGCTGATATGAGTCAAACTAACTGGTGGTGATAGAACCCTGAAGCCACACTGGCCAATTAGAAGCTTGAAAAGAAGCTTGTGGGTTCTTTAGGTTGGCCTTAACCTTCAGGTGTGTTCTACCTGTAAGAACCGTCTCTGTAGAACCTCTTTCCGGGCCAAAGATGGGTAGAGTCGTGAACAAAGTTTGCAAACACGTATAAAGACCCTGCCAGGGTTTGACATCAACATGAGCTGAGAGGCTGCATGAAGAAGGAAGTTCTTCCTCCAGAAGCAGAACCTTAAAGCTCCACTGACATCTGCTGCTGGTCACATGGACAAAGAGAAGGCCTTCTGGAGGTCAGGTGGAAGAGAAATTAAACTATTTGGTCATAAAAATGTGTTTAGAGGAGAGAAGGTGAAGCTGTTAACCCCCAAAGCACCAACCTGAGCATCAGGCATGGAGGTGGCAGCATCATCAGCAGCTCTGTCCACATGGCAACACTGCAAACTGAGTTTCTGAACATCTTCATGTCAAAAAGCACAGTTTTCGTTGACCTCAGACTGCGTGAACGACCAAGACGTATAGAAACCAGCGTAGATAGAACTGAAGTGTGAGCGTTCGTCCATCTGTCATCTGGGAGCGGTGACCTGTAGGTTATAATGAGCTCATTTCAAAAGTTTGTTTTATCAAATGACTTCAGTTTTTCACAATAAATGTCAGTCAGGTGACGTTGGTCAGTCACAGGAATATTCTGAGGCTGCAGCCGGCCGTTGGTTCATCATCAGAGCTCAGGTTAAAGTTATTTTCTTTAACAGTTGATGAAATATTTGGTGGATCAAATGTCAGATTCAGATATTTAAGACATATCAGGTATGAAGCTTGGTGCCGTTGTACAGTTTGGAGCCCTGAATGTTTTCAGGAACCACTGCAGAAACACCTTGTGGCGGCCATTTTGCTTTTCGCTACAACCAGATTGCCATCCAGGCGTCCATTTGACATCATCTGCGTCTTCTTGTGGACTTTATTTTTTCATCATTTTGCATCTTCTTGGTCATTGTGTCTCTTTATTGTCATGTCGTCCGTCCAGGTGACGTGTTTCTCGTTAAAGCATTAAACTCGGTTCAGTGTTCGGACCTGAACCTTCTCAGAAACATCTTGTGGTCCATTTGACGTTGGTCGTTTTGTCTCTTCTTCTTGTCTTCTTGACGTCTGTTAGTCGTGGTTTTGTGGCCTCGTTTTGTCCTTCTGCATCTTTTTCATTGTTTTACATTTTTTTGTTGAACTTTTGTCTTTTTGTCTTCATAGAAGCATGAAACCTGGTCAACCTGTGAAGGTCCTGAACGTTTTCAGAACTGGATCCATGCGTTACCTCGTGGAGCCCATGGCGGCCATTTTACTTTCCATCATAACTAAATGACATGTTTACGTCCCGTCTCCTGAATCGGATCAGTCAGAAATGGTTTTAGCTTCAGTGTCGGTACTTCATCTTCTTCATGAACCTTCAGAACCTCGTTGTTCTGCCGTTCTGTTGGTTTGTGTTTGTGTGTGGATATGAAGTGTTTTTGTGCGTCATCATGACTCCGGTGGTCCGGTTCAGGGACTCAGTAGATCCGACTCCAGGTTGACCCTCCAACAAGACTTCACTGTGAAACTCTTTCTGTTCTATTGTTATTCTCTGTTCTTGTAGAACAGATGTATTCTGAGGAAACGGGTTCCTGGGCTCCGGCAGGTACCGGGCCGCCCACCTCACCTGGACAGGACCTCAGACTGAAGCACCTTTGTGGTCGTTTTGCATCTCTTTGTGGTTAATTTGCGTCTTCTCGCTCTTTGTGTGAGTTGTTGTTGCTGAAGCATTAAATGGACCTCGCTGCTGGTTCAGGGGCCTCAGAGGTCCGGTTCCCCTGAAGCAGCACCGGCTAGGTCCATTTAACGACTCAGTCAAACGTCCAACTAAAGTTTATTCTAACGTCTCTTCGTCTCTCAGCAGAGTGACCATGAAGGCTGGAACCTGGCGGTGGCGGCGGTCGCCGTGGCAGCCATCGTAGTTCTGGTCGTCCCCAGCTTCACCCGGGCCTGAGGACCAAACAGGAAGTGGCCTCCTGTGGGATTGTGGGATCGCCGTCACCCATCCAGCGCTGCCCTCATACATGTCGCCGTCCTGATGTCTGCTTGTCGCTTTGACCCGAACACCGCCACAGACGTCAGTGAGTGCTGGAGGGAAAAGCTCAAAGGTCCAAATTCACAACGACTCTTAACGTCCCGCAGGTCGACTCCGGCGGCCGCTCGGCATCCATTTATTGATCAGCACCGCGGCTTCCAAACGTCCACCGTCATGATCCAGAAGTCCAGCTGGAGGAGGTGGAGGGTCCAGTCCGGGCTGGTGTTCAGCAAAAAATACCGACGGTTCAGTCGGTTAGCGTCAGCATCGGTTAGCATTAGCATTAGCATTCTGCATCGGTGCTGCATCTTAATGTCGCAGCTCATTAGAGAAGAACTTAAATCATTTGGAGTCCATCACTGACCGTCTGTGGGAATAGATTAGAATAGTTTAAACATCATTTAGGCAGTAAATGTGTATTTAAATCATACTAGAGGGTCTGAACGTTCATGTTTATTGTTAGATTCTCGTCTTATTTCTAAACTAAACTTTCAGTATCTGGTGATTCAAACGAGCTGTTTAAAGATTTGACTTCTGGGTTCCTGCTGTAACGATCAGAGCAAAGTGCTAAAGGAATAAAGTTTTTATCATTTAAAACCAAAAGAATCAGATAAAGAAACATCTGTGTTTAGGTTTTTCACTAAATATGTCGTATGAACTCTAAAGTTTCCCTCTGAGACGTTGTAGAAGTGAAACCAACACGTCGCTGGTTTTACAAACTTTGATTTCAGTGAAGATTCAACAGCAGCTTTTATTTTCCACTGAAATGTTGAATTTCTACAAAACTAAACAGGTGAAGCTGGTTTATACCATTAATGGCCACTAGGGGGCAGAAAGTCGACTCCAACGTATAAGAACTTGTGAATGCTAACGCAGGACGACGTGGTCCATTCACGGTAATATTTTAGACCACGTGATAAATGAACCCAGTGTTCTGCCTCTTTTGGCTCCGCTGTTGGTCTCCACCACCTCTTGAAGGAAACGTTCATCAGCTCGTCTCAAAAAGTGACGTTTGTCGATTCAAAGTGGGATCAGTCGTCCTAAAAACCTGTCACTACATTTATCATTAACCTCAGAACCATCTGTTCATGAGGCTGTGAGTGAAGAACGTTTGTTTCTGTGGTTCTGATGTTGGACTTCTGGGTCACGACGGCTGTTTGAGAATCACCTGATCTGCTGTTTAACAGATTCTGTTTGAGCTGCACGAGTCGAACGGTTTCATTTAAACAGTCGATTGATTCTGCATTTAATCTGAATCACCAGAACCCAGCGACCCAAAGCGGGTCGGTTTTCTACCAACTCCAATCTGAGACGCGGAGCAGAAGTCTTCTGATGTTTCCTTTGATTTTCCTGAGTTGATGGTTTCAGCTCTGAGGTTCTTCGCCTTCCGTTGGAGAACATTTCGCACTCGCTGATGACGGAGGAACCGGTCGCAGAAAAAACTTGTTTTGTGTTTTAGCATCGACTGCTTGGCGCTGTTCATCCTCCGACCACGTGTCCGTTCTGAACTCCACCGCTTCGGTTCGTAGCATAAAAAAAGCTGATTTACTTCATACATCGTCTGTATTCGTGTGTTTATGGAACCAAACTGGTCGCGTGAACGTCTGCACCAGTAAAATAAAACAACCAGGAAGGACGGAGTGGAGCCGATCCACTGGTTTCACTGTGTTCAGACTGGAGCCGCTTCACGTTTCAGAAGCCGGAGTTCTGCAGCTGGTAGCAGCTGGATTCTGTGATTCTGGTTTTTCTTGTTCGATGTTTCGTGAGGACGCCTCAGAGCAGCACATGTAGTCGGTTCAGGCTTTACTCATACAGACGACACCTTGTTGTCGCTCTGAGTGTTGATTCAGCAGCAGAATGAACATTTAACAAAACTAATGACGGTTGAGCCGCATTCTGACCAGATTAACGTGAAACTCTATTTAATCCACATTCAAAATGATCTGATTATTTAATTTGTTATCTTTCATGTGTCTTTATCAGAATTCTGAAACCGTTTCAAGCTAAATCCGAACAGAGACGACTGTGAGCTGCAAAATGTTTGAAAGCTAGTTTTAAAAAAATACATAAACAAAACAGAAGAAAACAGCTTCATGGATTCTTCACGTCGTTAATTCTCAATGACAGTTTTTTGTTGTTTTTTTTTTCCAAAGAACTGTTAAAAATGTAGATTTGCTGCCGAGATGTCACCGATAATAAACAGTGAACAGTAGAGGACCAATAACAGAGCCCTGAGGAACACCTCAGCTAACCTTCAAGTGAGAACACGTTCTGAACAGCGCCCTCTGTGGCCACAAGTGACAATCACAGCAGAGGATATATTGAACTTCTCTTTATTTCCCAGCATTCTTGAGTCAGTTGTAGTTGTGGAGCTTAACGAAGTACATTTACTCAAATACTACACACATTAACAAATCAAAAATAATAAACTAATCCCATAGTCTACATTATTTTGAAATGTGCCGTAATGAGCACTTTTATTTTTAGTACTTAAAGTATATTTTGATGTCAGTAGAGTTTTTACTTAAACAGATATTTAGTTGTGTTACTTGTATATTTCTTCACTGTGATACTAGAACTCTGACTAAAGTCCTGGTTCTGAGTTCTTCTTCCACCTTATTCAGTGCAACACTGAGCGAAAAATTAGTGTAACAGAAATTTGAACAAAAAACTTAAAGAATAGGTTTCAGTAGAGTTTGAATGACGACTGAACAGAAAACAAATTTAAGATTCACTGAAAATGTGAAATATTTTGAATATATGTGTACAATAAAAGTAGATGTGATTAATTTTAATGGTAAACAGAAGAGGACCGACATCAGTGCCCTGTGGAACTCCAGAACTGACGGTTTCTTAATTAGGAACTGCCAACGTTCAAGGACGACAGTTATAAAACCAATCAGCTGGATCCTGGATTTTACGACTAGAATCTGTTGTTTTGATTTAAGTCGGTCGAGTCTGTGAGCGACGTCTCGGATCAGCCTTTTTTCTTACGGGTCACAATCAATACACTTTATTTTGTTATGATCTGTAGTTTGAACCTTTTTATTGCGGGCAGCAGAATCGCCCACCGCCTTCGTTTTGCACATAGCTTCGATCCTCAGACGGACTCGTGTTTACACTCAACCTGAGACCAAACAACAGAAAACGTAGTTCAGACGACTGTGATCCTGTTTCAGGCTGAACCAGGCAGCAAACAGCAGCCGAGCTCAGCAGCTCACATTCCAGTTCACTCACGACGCTGCCGAGAAATAAATAAAAGCTTCCTTCATCCAGCATGTGGACAAAATATCTGAAACAGTGAAGATGAAATGTGTAGACGCGAGATGACGAAGGCCTTCAACTCATACTGGAGTCACTTATTTATTGATTAATGTGATTAATTTATTAGAACATATCAGGTTCTGTGTTGTTGTAAATGACTAGTAGCATGAACAGCTTCTGCACGAGTCGTAGTTAAAGAGAATAAACACTGATTCTATGAGATAAGTCAAATTAAATATATGAAAAATAGGAAACGATGAATAATGAGGAGGTTGAATAGTTGATATATTCACGTACTAACGGGCGAATAATCAAATATTTAGATTTAGTGACTTTAATGTTTCATAAATTTGATTCACGATTTGCACATGTTGACTCAGTTCACGTCATCAGTTTGATTTAGGAAGTAGTTTATTGATCTGACTGTGGTTCTGACTCGGTCCGTCCTGCCTTTCAGGGCTTCCAGGTTCTTCATCGTGTGTTTTGATGTCAGAACACGTTTCATCTCTGATCACTGAAGCCCGTTTTCATCTCATATATTTTTAATCGTCAGTATAAATTCTAAATCTTCCGGGACGCTGCATGAAAACGTCTGTTGAGAACAGTTTGGTTCTTCGTTGGTTGTAAAGACGTTCTTTTTCCATGCGGCTGATGAAACTGTAGTTCAGAGCTTCTGTAGCAGAGAAACAAAGCACCATATAAACTCTATATATTAGTAACGCTGATTTATTCTTCCATAACTAAGAGCTTCGTGTGTTTGAGATGTTTGTTTTAATTGTAAAATTTCTAATATATTTCAGTGAATAACTTTTTCTTGCACTAAAGTTTCCTTTTCTGTCACAGCAGACTTTGTTTTTTAGAGATCGGATGTGTTCAAATCTAAAAAAGAAAAAAGAAGTTTTGATGCATGAAAATCCGTTTAAAGAAGCATGAAAAAGGTTTCGTTCAAACGTTTTCTGTGTGAACTCAGATTTAACATCTTCAACGTTTAACTCGTGTCATTAAACCTCCACTGATGATTCGTTTACTGTTTGAATTATGTCGAGAAAACCGAAGCTAGTAATGAAACTAAAGAGCAGATTAACGTAGCCGCCACATTAACTCGTATAAACTCGACGTAACACGACTTGTTTCCACAATATTCTTGGACTAGTTTTATAACCGTTTATGTATAAAGAACATCGTAGATCGTAGTTTCACCAACGTCTTAGAAAACGACCTGATTTGATCTTTTTGTCACTGAAACGTACGAATTTAAAGAAAAACGTCACAAACCTGCTTCAAACTGGAGTCGTGACAAACGTTAGCTAGCCGTCGGTGTTGCATGTTAGATTTAGAGACAAAGCGAATTTGCATGACGGTAGATTCCGACACTGTAGCAGCTTTAGCTTTAGCTTTAGCTTTAGCGTTAGCCGGCGCTCACTGAACATGACAGTGGTAGCATGAGCGCTGTGATCCAACTCTTCCATTAGCTAACGTAGACTGTTTCTTACCTGTTCTGCTGTTCGAGTCTTGTGTTTCCGAATCTTCCTGGTTCTGGTTTCAGTTTCATCATGTGTGCAGGGTTAGCCTAGCTTAGCACAAAGACTGGAGATAGCAACAAACCTCTAGCCATGGTTGCTATAAAATGACCCATATGTGTGGCTAGTTAATGTTGGCAGCTACAGCTGGCGTATCCAACATTATGCTAGCTGTTTGTAGCAAACTGATGTAAACATATCTGTGTGGGTTAGCCTAGCTTAGCACAAAGACTGAATTTGCCCCTTGGAGAAAACAAATATATTCTTGGAGCAGCTAGCAGCGACACCACCATGATCATTGTCTAAGCTTTTATAACTAGTTATTGTTGTTAGCTACAGTTAGCTTGTCCAACATTGTGCTAGCTTTTTTTTTTTTAGTAGCTTACTATTATAATTAGTTAGCGTACATGTATTTAGGTGAGCTGTTTGTAGCTAGTTGCCATTATGATGGTTACAAGCATAGTGTTTGGTGGCATGTCTTTGCATGGGTTTTAGCCTAGCTTAGCACACAGATTGGAAATTATGAAGAAGCATGTTACTACAAAATGGCTAGCATGACTACTTTATGAGATGTTTTAATGCTAGTTAATGCAGTGTTGCTACAGCTAAAACATTCAACATCTATGTAGCTGTTTGTAGCTAACTGATATAAACAGCTGTTCATTGCTAGCTGCTGTTATAACAATCACTAGCATAATATTTGGCAGCACTTGTAGCTATTGGCAGCTAACAAACACAATCAGACAGAAGAGGAAACTGCTAGCTTAGCTACATCAAACAGAAGACATTAGCTAACCAATTACCTTTAGATATTTGTATGCTGACAGCTAAGCTAACAGTTTCCCTCTGTCGCCAGTTTTTGTGCTAAGCTAGGCTAACATGTCCGATATGTCCCGAACACACAGATGAAACCAAAACAGCAACAAGAAGGTTTTACAAACGTCCGGCTGTTTAAATTCCTCAGATTAGCGTTTATTCTGTGAGACTGTGTCTGTTAGCTTTGTGCTCGTCGCTGTCAGGTGATGTCAGGTGATGTCAGGTGATGCTGTCTGAACTCTGAGTCGCAGTAAACCGACGCGTCGTCTTCAGGCCGCTGTTTGAAGTGATTTCCTGTTTCTTTGTTTCTTTGTTTCTGTTCTCTGTTCCTGTCCGTTTAAAATCGTATTTTTCTGTTACATGGACGAACACGTTTTGTAAATGAATTAAATAAAGTCGTTTATCATGTCTGTAACGTGTCGGCGTCTTATTGTGAAATGTACAACTTGAGACAGAGGAAGTGTTTTCATTCAGTGTTTCATGTGTTTACCTGCTAAAATAATCACTTTCATGTTTTTCTACGAAACATTTGTTAAAGTTCTAGTTTTGTTTTTTCAGTTTATTTCTTTATGAAGGAACAAAATGTGAAATTACATTAATATAACGTTTTAACGTGTGAAATCTCCTCAGAAGAAACTTGCTGTCACATAAAACTCGCGTCAGGTGGACGGTGCTGATGTCACAGCTGTTTGAGTTCATGGATGTAAAAATGGACGTTTCCTGTTTGTGTTCATGTAAAAAACAAAAACGTGAATCTTTACACGTGTAAAACAAAAAACAGAGAAAAGAAGCATTCATGTGCTTATGAAAGAAATATTGTGTCCATAAACACCTAAAACATGGAAATGACTTCATGCACGTGTAAGAAATGAGACGTGATTGTTCCTGTACGTGGACAACACTGGAGTTCTGCATCTGGTACCAACAAGACCAGAACCTGAGTCTTTATTGTCGTTGATAAAATAATCTGTTGTGTTATTTTCATAAGTTTAATATTGTTCTGAAGTTCTGCACAGAACACTTTAGCTCCTTCTGAACCCGGTGTTTTGGCTCTTCTAGGCCTCCGTACCGACACCAGCGGTCACTCGTCTGATGGAGTGGTTCTGGAGGTGGTTCTGGAGGTGGTTCTTTTCGATGACTTGGAGCCTCTCAGAGCATCAGCACCGTTAAATTTAGTTTGTCTCTGGAGTTACTTTCACGATGACAGAAACGTGAGACGCCGGCGATATTTTCAGAGTTCTGTTTTTATAGTAAGAGCCGTAAATAAACGGGCCGGTCCACGTTTACACGCTGCTGTCATGGTTCTGTTCTCCCACATGACCTCACCGGACCACGAATACCTTCCTCACATCAGACGCTGGTTTAAGGTGTTCACTGGTTTAATTCAGAACGTTGTTTCAACGCTTTAAAAACCTCAAACCGGCCGTTAAAACCAGAACAAGATGATCTTCAGTTAAATCCTAAAATGTCAGATAACAACAAAGTGATGGTTCTGAAGCCAAGAGGCAGCAGATGATCAGAACCAGAACCACTGTTTGTTGGTCTGGTTCAGAATCAAACTGTTTTTTATTGAACTGGGATTTCTCTGATTCTCAGAAGTGTCACAAAAAATAAACATCAAGACAAATAACACGATATTAACGAACAATTGTCCAGATTTCATCGTTTATTTCTGTGTTTGTATATTTTAAATCATTTATTTTACATATCGATGATTTACTTTATCAGATTCTTTAAATAAGTTTATTTTTATGGTCCTCAGTCTTTCCTTCGTCACTTCTTCTTCTTCTCACTTTCTTTATTTCTTTTAGACGACGTGACTCATGAACAGTTTTTTAAATCTGATGTTTTGTTCAAACAGTCGTTTCTGAAGAACTTTCTCAGCATCTCTGAACCTTCAACCTTCAGTTTAATTGATTTCTGTTGTTTTTCATCAAATCAGCTTCTTCAAGTCGAACCTGCAGAACATTTAGTTTGACCGTAAATCTGGAGACTCTGGTTCTGTATCTGGACTTTAAACACACTTTGTTTGAGTTTGTTTTTGTTGTTTTCCAGTGAATCCACTAAAATAAAAGTTTGTGTTGAACGTTTCCTGGTTCTGCTTTAACAGAACCAAACACTGATTAAACACGAACCAGCAGCAGCTCTGACTGACTCCTGGTTTCATTCATAACTTGATGATTCTGAGATCTTTACTTTGGAAGCAGCCTGCTGCCAGCAGGGGGCGCCGCTGCACAGACAGGACTCTGGTTCTGGTCTCAGCTGAACTCACTGAGCCTCGTTTACATTTAACTTCCCAGAAACTTTAAAATGTCCCAGAAAACAAAATGCAGCTCAGACGTTTGAGGACGACCAGCTGAGCTTCACAGAGTGGCCAGCAGGGGGCGCTGTGAGCGGCAGCAGCTGCTACAAACCTCAGACGGTCACCTCCTGCCCTCATGCAGCCCCGCGTCATGATGCTGCCCCCTCCGTGCCCCGCTGGTCCTGGTCGGGTTCTGACCAAACATCTGGACTCCACCTGAGGAGCAGAACAAACGGACCAGACGGTGAAGGAGATGCAGAGGTCTTCAGGAGGGGTTCTGGTTGGTCCGGTTCTGATGATGTCGGCCATGTTTTGTTGTGTCTGGAGAAGCAGAATCAGCTGATGGGTCAGGTAGGGATCCATAAGGTTCTGACTGATCCGATGAGACTTAATGTTCTTCATCAAGAGACTCCTGAAGACAAACCTGAGATCAGAGTTCTGACTTTGTCCTCTTTGCTCACTGGAGAGTTCTTATGTTACAGATTGGTTTGTTTTTGTTTTTTTCTGCGCTTTATTTTTTACATCACATGTTGTTTAAAGTTTTGAACAGATTTAGTTCATTTTTTACAGGAATTATATTTTACATTTTTACACACTATGTTTTGGACATTATTTTTTTTATTTTTTACAGTTTTACCGTTTTATCATTTTTTATATTAAGACTGGTTACCTGTCCAGGTGAACCTGCCTTGGCCTTAAGGCGGCTGGGATAGGCTCCGCCCCCCATGACCCTGGTGAGGATGAAGGTGTAGAGATGATGGATGTTTTATGTGACAAGATTTTTTCAGTTTTGCGCTCAACTTTTTATGCAATTTTAAAAATATTTTTGGTTTAGTTTTTATGACACATTTTACTATCTATCTATATGCACACACACACACACACACACACACACACATATATATATATTTGGCAGTTGGCGTTTGGATCTGAACTTTGTTTTCCTTCAGTTTTTATGTTTAAAGTTAAATCGTTTTTAGTTAAAGATCCTTTAACTTCAGTAGAAACGGATTCAAACTGATTTACGGTTTAAATGATGAAAGTTAAATAAAAATGTTTTGTTTATTCCTGTTTTATTGTTTATATGTGACGCAGTGATCTGATTGGCTGCCCGCTGATGACGACACGGTCCAGTTTACGAGGAGCTTTTTAGGATCAGACCCCCCCTCCCCCTCCTCCCCCCTCCGGTGTCTCCCGGTTTGGAGCCTCTAAAAATACCGGAGGTGTCACCGGAGGGGGGTCCCGGTGGCCACGCCCCCTCCCCTACTTCCGACCAATCAGCGGCCTCTTCCGTATCTGCCGTGATGGAAGGATGAAGGTTTATATGGTCACAGCGGCAGCATTCCTCAGAGTCCAGCGGAGTGACGCGCAGCTTCTTAACCCGCCGCTGAGCCGCTGCAGCCGCAGTCCGTCAGTCTGCAGGCCGCTCGACCCGGACCGAACCCGGCCAGAACCCGCCGCAGTCCGGAGGAACCCAAACTTTACTTTCTGCTCTTTTCCTGCTTCTGTCCGAGTCCATGAGCGTCTCG
The DNA here is from genome assembly GCF_000690725.1 of Stegastes partitus. Classification (NCBI taxonomy): domain Eukaryota; kingdom Metazoa; phylum Chordata; class Actinopteri; family Pomacentridae; genus Stegastes; species Stegastes partitus. The sequence goes on along the minus strand of NW_007579088.1, from coordinate 115,152 downwards.
GCGCAGCGGCTCTTGTGACTGCGGATCTGCGCATGTTTGGCTCCTGACGCTGAAGCTCCGCTGCGCCGCTTCTCTTTTTTCTGCACTTTTCTTCCCACTCGGCTGCGCTCCGCTATAAAAGCGGCACCATGATGAGCAGCAGCGGCTACTTGGAGCCGCCGCAGTTCTACCAGGCTCCGGACACCGGCGAGGAGGAGGAGGAGATGCCGGCCACCGAGAAGGACCTGGCCGAGGACGCGCCCTGGAAGAAGATCCAGCAGAACACGTTCACCAGGTGGTGCAACGAGCACCTGAAGGTGGTCAACAAGCGCATCAGCGACCTGCAGAAGGACCTGAGCGACGGACTGAAGCTCATCGGGCTGCTGGAGGTTCTGAGCCAGAAGAAGATGTACAGAAAGTACCACGCCAGGCCCAACTTCAGGCAGATGAAGCTGGAGAACGTGTCGGTGGCGCTGGAGTTCCTGGACAGAGAACACATCAAGCTGGTCTCCATCGGTGAGTGGCGCGGAGCGGCTTTTACGCACAGTTTTACGCACAGTTTTACGCACAGAGCAGAGCGTGATCTGAGGTCAGGAGATGATGTTTAACCGCGAGTCTGTTCTCTGGAGATGCTTCCACAGCAGCAGCACGTGCTGAGTGAGTGACAGCTGACGGTGGCGCTGACAGGTGTGGTCACAGGTGTGAGCAGCTGATTGGTCGGTGGGGGGTTGAGCTGAGCGTCTGTTGGTTTGAATCACCAAACAAATCAAAGGCTGAAGGTTCTAATGGAACAGAGACATGAGTGGGTTTGGGTTAGAACAGAACCATGATTCTGATGTTCCAGCAGCGACCGGTTCAGGAGCAAAAACTGAGTTCAGAGTTTCAGAGAATCCGTTTCTGGAGAAGCTGCGGCTGAGTCGGGTTCGGTACCGTCGTTTTGGTGACGTCAGTTTGACTCGTTTGGTTTTTCTGTCGTTTGAAGGAAGAAACATTTTAACTGAATTTAAAGAGAAAAAGTTCTGCTGCAGCTCCGTGAAGGTCCAGAAACAGGATCAGGATCAGGATCAGGATCAGGATCAGGATCAGCGTCCGTCTGCTGCGTTGGACTCAATAAAGTTATTCAAAGTCAGTGGGTTTGGGTTCTGCTGCAGGTTGATGGAGTCACAGACGAGAAGGTTCTGGATCCGTTTGTTCGGCTCCTGAGTCGTTTCCAGGAGCGCTTATGAACGGGTTCCAGGCGTCCCCGAGGAGGTTCTGGTGCTGCTTGGAGACGTCCCAGAGGTTCTTCAAGACGTTATCAGAGGTCTGTTAGGAGGCTGTTAGGGAGGTTCTGGAGGTTCTGGAGGTCTTCAGGTTTCAGGTTCTTGTGGGAGACATGGTTCCTGTCACTGGGTCGGTTTCATCTGAATGTTTTGAAGAGGTTCTTGGAGGATTTAAAGGTCTTCAAGGAGGTTTGAAGGATGTTCAGATGTTTTCCAGAGATCCTGGACTGGACTGGTCTTCAGGGTTCTGGTTCCAGGGTTCCTTAAAGAGGTCTGAAGAAGTTCTGGGTTCCCTGAGAGGTGGACCGGGTCGCTGCAGGTCTGACTGTTCCTCAGGTTCTTGGTGTTTTCGGTTCCGTGTCCAGCGTGATGACATCACCGGGTCGGTACCGATGACTCAGCACATGGACCGGGAGTGATGTCACCGCTGATTCATCAATAACAGGTTCTGATCCATTTCCTCAGAACCCATCAGGTACCTGCTCTGAGCTGCTGGTACCTGCAGAACCAGGCGGCTCCGACTTTACCAGAACATTTCACCTTAAGCTGATCGTCTGGTTCTGCTTCTGGTTCTGGTTCTGTGATGTGGAATCATCTGTTTGCAGCTCGCTGATGTTCTTCTGCCGCAGAGGATTGTGGGTCAGAACATCCAGAACATGATGCAGAACCAGACCAGATGCAGCAGAACGTTTCACACACCGGGACAGAACCACCGTTTTCTTTTTACATCCTGGTGTCAGAACAGAACCTTCGTCTGTACTGGGAACCAGTCAGACACACAGGAGGTACTCTGGGTTCTAACTGGGTTCTAACTGGAGCTGTACTGGGTTTTTATTGGGTTTCCACGAGTTTCTTCTTGGTTCTGTTTCTGGTTTCTTGGTTCTGGTTCTACATACTGAGTTTCACATGTGGGTTCCTACTGGGTTCTACCTCCCAGCCATGTAGGGGTGTACTGTTCTACAGACGGGCCAAGCACTGGGTTCTGGTACTGACTGGCTACAGTGTGCTGGGTTCTACACACCGGGTTCTCTGTACCGTGTTGGGTTTATACTGGGTTCTGTCGACCAGGCCGGTGTGTTGTGGTTCCTATGTGCTGGTTCTGCATGCCAGGGGAACACTAGGTTCTGGTATATAATGGGTTTTACCTGCTTGGTTCTGTTGCTGGGTTCTGTGGCTGGGTTCGTACTGGGAACGTGTGTCTGAACAGTTCTGTGTCTGAAACAGAACCGGGTTCTAAGAAGACTTGAGTTTGTTTTTCCTGGTTCTGGTTTGATTTTCTTCGAGGCTCTAACTTAAAGAAGCTGCCGTGACCGTGGCGGTTCTGTGCTGCTAGAACCGGGCGGCCCGAGTGCAGATAATGCGGCTGCTGTTGTTCCTGAGCCCGGTCCGATGATTGATGCAGAACAGCTGAACTCGGAGGTTCTTCCACCGACAGCTGCTCAAAATAGACGCTGAGAGGAAACCGGCCGAGCTCCGGCCGACTTCACTAGAAGCAGAGCGCCGCTGCCCGGGTTCTGCCAGAGTCTACCGCTGGGTTCTGTATTCTATCCTGTTCTGACCCGGTACTGATCCATCAGTCAGACTTTACCAGAACAGGTTCATGTTCCTCATAAATAAACGACAGAATTCGACTCTTTAACCTTCTAATGAAGCCGTCCGTCCTGGAGACACACGAGGAGGAACATCAGCAACAGAACACAGGAAGTCTGAATTCTTTTAAAACCAACTGGATCAGAACCTATGAGGTTCTGATCCAGCTGGAGCCTCTCAGACCTGAACACTCGTTTGTTTCCTAATTTTCTCTCCAATAATCTAAACGTTGTGATTTTAAGTTGTTCTGATGAAACACATCAGTCCAACACGTTGAGCCGCAAATCTGAGAAGCGAGAACCTTAAAGGATGAACTCTGTCAGCAGAACCTTTCGGGTTCTTCAGGTCCGGTACCTGCTGAAGGCCTCTACAGATGAGATCAAACACGTTTTCCCTAAAAGTCAACCAGCTGTTAGATGAAACCGGACCTGCTGGTACCGCAGACGGTTCTCTGGTGGATTGTTGTGCGTCTACGGTTCCCGTAACGTTCTCTGGAGGTTCCGATTGACCCGATTTCTTCCTCCGACCCACTAAGCCAGACTCCATTCAGGTTTCTGCTGATTCTCCGCCTCTGCTCCCGTAATGGTTTCCATGTGTGGCAGCAGTCAGCGGTCAGGAATGCGAGCGGCGGCCAGAACCCCCCCACCAGAACCCCCCCACCAGAACCCGGCTCCGCTCTTTGTTTTACGGCCTCCGAGTTCTGCTCCACGTGTTTCCTGAACAGCATCGAGCTGATCATTAAAACGTGAAACACTAAACGTCTCCTGCAGACATCCCAGAACGCTGGGCCGCGGCCCGGCTCGGCTTCAGTCAGCAGACTCTGCGGTTCGACGACCCAGAAGCTGTTCTGGTTCTGCAGCAGGCTGACGGGAGGAGATGGTGGACGGCGCCGCAGCCGGAGGTCAGAGTTCAGGCTGGAACCGGAGACCAGGGGAGGTCCGACTCGGAGACACTCGTCTGGTCAACTCGGTGATCAGCTGCTCCAGAACCGGCTTTAACAGACAGAACTTTACTGCTCCTGGAGGAGGTTCTGGTTCCAGACGTCGCTCAGAAGACTGGAGTGAATCAGAGACCAGAGGATGAGATGTTGCTCCTGACGTCACATCAACGTCTGCTCGGTTCCTCTGAAACGAAACCGCTTCTTGGTTTCACTCGTCTGGTTCCGACTCGGTTCTGATCGTGTTTGTTTTACAGCTTTCGTTTTTTTTTGTTTTTAGCTGTGAGCGGCTCTGACGGACGTGTTCACAGCTTAACGACGTCTGATGAACTAACAGACTAACGAGCAGATTAACGAGCGTCTGGAAGCAGCACCAAGATTTAAATCCGTTAATCAACTGCAGACGACAAGTTCTGTTTCTGCAGCGGCTCGGTGTCGAGAAGAGTCGCTGCTCAGGACGGAACCAGAGAACGGATCGATGGATGGATGATGGATGGATGATGGATGGATGATGGATGGATGGATGATGGATGGATGATGGATGGATGATGGATGGATGATGGATGGATGGATGATGGATGGATGAGTCGTACAGACGGAACCAGACGATGAAAACTGTCGTCGTATGGCTCATATCTGATAAAATAATATAAAATAAAAGCTTTTTTAAATATATTGTTGTTTTTTTTGCTGAATTTAAATAAAATCCTGATTGTACGGATGTTTGCTATGATTTGGTGATTTATATATACATATACATATACATATATATATATGTATATATATATATATATGTATATGTGAACAACAGCAAAAACATTTTCATTCTTATTTTACAGATTTTGTTGCTTTAATCTCATAAATCAGAAATAAAAACATTTAAATGAACTCGTTAACTGTCTCCTCAGCATCCCGTCTCTCATAAACATGAATGAAGTTCATCTCCTTGTTTTCTGCTCTTCTGGTCTAAACGCTGTTTTTCTGCAGCTTGTTGACAGATTTTCACTTTTATGATGAACTCGATGTTTTTGTTCTTCGTCTGATGAATTCTTCACGTTTATTTTTGATCCTTTCATTTTATTCTTTTCTGCAAAACCTTGAAAATCGCAGATATTTTCCAGTTTTATTGATCCTGCAGCTGTTGGACTCGTCCTGAGTTCCTCACGTCCTCGTGAAGCAGAACAAACCTCAGACAGCTGATCGTCTCCGTCACCGTCAGCTGCTGCATGTTTCTGGCTGCACTGAACGGCTCAACACGCTGAGAATGCAGCGCTGCTGACTGAACGCCAGACGCTCTGCAGACATCTGGATCATCTGCAAACATCTGCATGCAGCCAGAAACCAGCAGCGACACCACGATGATCCTCCGACTGGATCTAAACCTGCCGTCACGTTTAGCGTTCAGAACTAAATCAGTCGTGATGAAACAGAAACAGGAGACGTTTATGAACGTGGTGAACATTTGAGCCTTCAGACCAACATCTGTGCAGATGTTTGAGCTCAGACAGATGAATGAAGAACCATTCAGTCACGCTAACGTTCTGAGATGTTTCCTCATGAGCAGCTGAAGCCTGAACGCTGTGACGTTTAAACTGGTGCTGCTCAGACCGTTGATGCAGCACCTCTACGTTCTGACCCGGTTCTGCTGCACTGGATCAACCCTTTATGGTTCTCATCTGCTGGTGCCTGTTGAGCTTCTTCATGCATCTTCCAGCACAACCTCTAAAAAAAACCTCCTGGAACCGTTAGAGCGAGCCGCCACTGATGTGAAACACTTTTGAGACGTTTTCATAACGTTAGATGTTCGGGGCAGCAGCACCTGTCAATCACCTGCCTGGTCACGTGTCCGTCAGGTGTCCAATGACGTGAAGTCGTGACGACGTGAATCATCAGCTGATCAGGAACTCGAACGTCAGAACAACAAAGTTCCTCCCAGTGAAGGTTTCTGAAGCGTTTCTGCTCTAAAGCGCTAGAATCACACGTTTCCTCTGTGGACTTCTGAACTGAAGGCAGAGTCAGTTTGTGAAGCCTGGACTTCCCCCCGTGTGTGTGTGT
>NW_007579088.1:103131-107904 GCF_000690725.1 Stegastes partitus | reverse complement strand
TGTGTGTGTTGGTGTGTGTGTGTGTGTGTCTTTAAATAGTCGTGTCTTTGTGAGTCTCTCTCGGGGTTTTTCAGGATAAACAACAACACGCTTGTTTGTTCAGCTGTCGTCCAGCTGCTCAGATCCAAACCCGGTTCTACGTCCAGCAGCAGATCAGCTCTCTGAATGAATGAGTGAAGCTGGAGCTCGGGGTGGATGGACGGCTACAGAGTCTGACGCTTGTAGAGGTCGTACCAGGACCACCACCAGCTCCAGATGCTAACCCCGCTAGCACGCTACAGCCGACCGACACCTGGTGTTCTGACAGAACCTTCCAGGTGGAACCAGGAGGCGTCGGAGAGCCCAACGAGGGCTCAGACGGACCCGAACATCACGTCTGAAGCTCAGTAGTCTCACATCAGGCTAATCGTCCCACTGTCTTCATCCCTCTGAGCTTTTGAAGAACAACAAAAGTCCAACGTCTGACTGACGAAACAAATCCAGACGTTTGAAATTCTGATTTAAAAATCTGTTGTTTTTGTGAATTCACACTTTAGTGACGGTGAAGCTTCAGATCATGTGACCTGTTCCAGCTCCATAAATAAATCTCCGGTTCTGTTGTTCTTTGCTGGTTCCCCTCCAGCGCTCAGCATGGAGATCACCTTCATGTCTTCTTTCTGAAACACTGAATCTCTCAAACATCCAGCTCTTCAAACCGTTCCTCTTGTTTTCTGAGTTTTATCTGCAGAGCTCATAAATAATCTTCAGGATTCGGTTTTATCCTGAGACTCCTCCAGACTTTGTGTTGCTGTGGTTCTTCTGTGAGGCCCGTTGGGTCAGAACAGAAAGCAGCAGCTTGTTTCTGTCGGGTTGAGCTGATAACAGGAATCCTCCCGCCGTGACGTCATCGTACCGCTCAGAGATCAGCGCCGACCCAAACCTCTGAACTCCGTCAGACGGTCACGACCTCGTTGATCCTTTAAGGCTCCTCCGGTATCAGTTCTGCCTCCAGCTGCTGCCAACACGGAGACGCAGACGTCCTCCAGATGTCTACCGACCTCCAGTTTAACCGCCTCTATGACCCTCATTCTGAGTCTTTCTTCTTGTGTTTGTTCTTGTTTTTTTTCTCTTTTTTTTTTTTTTTTTTTAACCTGTTCTGTTCAGCAACTTGGGCAAATAGTGTGATGGTTCTAGATGCCCAGTTCTTTTTCTCTTTTTGTGTCTTGTTCGTGTAGTTTCGTGCCTTGAGGTCGTTTTGTCTCCTCATACTGCAGATGTCTACCGACCTCCATGTCTCCAGCCTCTATGACCCGTTCTTCTGTCGGATTGTTTCTTGTCTCTCTGGAGCTCATGTCGTCTCCTCGTCCTGCAGATGTTGAACTGTCTCCGTAGAAAGATGTTCCACCACCAGCTGTAGAAAGGACATGAACAGAACCAGGTCCAGTGTTCAGACTGAGACACCTGGATGGATGTAGAACTGATCTGGTGTCAGGTTCTACCAGGACCCAGATGTGTTCTTCCTCCTAAATGTCATGTGTCTATCTGCTGTTCTGATGAAGTTCTGAGGCTCAGAGTTCGGGTTGGTGATCAATCTGGACCCTCCTCTGTGGACCTCTGGAACATTCACAGTCTGAAGGTAGAACTCTGGTCAGTGGATAAAGGTTCTGCAGATACAGAACCAGATGTTCTGAGGAGGTTCTGGTGGATTTTGTTCAGATTTTATCTAAATTCTTCTTTGGTGTAAAAACCTGAACCTACAGATTTCTCCTCTTTTCTCTCGCTGGCTGACTGAAGGAAGCTTTGATCACCTCTGAGTGACGGTTGAGTGAGTTAGTTCTGTTTGACCCGTTTGTGTTGGTTACTGACGGGCTGGTTAGCTGTTTGTCTGTTCAGTCTGTCGATCTGCTGTTTTCATTCCTTCCCTCCGTCACTTCCTCGCTCCTCATAAAAGCTTTTCTCTCTAAATGTCACATTACACGGTTTCTCCGCCGCCCTCGGGGGTGTCGGGCTTTCTATCAGGACTCCATTGTTCCTCTGCACCGCTGGCGACCTCCGGCTTGTTTGTTTGGTAACCGTTGGCGACCGGCGAGCGCTAACGAACAGGACGAGTTGTGTTCAGACAGTCGAGCTGTTGTGCAGCTCAGCCAGCGTCTGGCAGAGACCCAGAGTCCATTCCTGCCTTTCCAGCAGCGTGGTGCTGCCGGGTCAGAAGCTGCCTCCTGTTTGTTTGTTTGTTTACGGGGTTGTGCTGCTGATCAACACTCACCTTTAGGCGTGACATCAGCACCCAGCCAGCTCAGGAATGTCTCACTTCACACACATTTTCCAGCAAACCCTCCGTCCAGAGGAGGCAGCAGATAAAGATCTGCTGGAAAATATTGTTTCAGGCTCTAAAACTCCGGCGTCAGAGTTTGGCTTCAACACGCAGCGTCTGACCGGGTTCAGGAGAGTCTGGGCTGACAGCACAGAACCTGTTTATCGAGCCGTGAACAGAACAGACGGACTGCAGCGGCTCCTGTTTCCTGGGGAAAGATTACAGCGGCGTTCCGAGCACGGCGTTTCCTCTCGGCAGCCGGGCCGGACTAATCTCTGGACTCGGAGCTTCCTGAGGTGAACGCCGGCCATCTGGGCTGGAGGAGGAAAATCTGATTTCATGAGTGGAAACATCAGAGCCGTGTTTCCATCACTTCAGAGGACGCTGGATGGACGCGCTTCCACTTCCTGGAAAGTCAGCCTTTCCCCAACCTTAATCTAACCTTCAAATAACCTTAAGATCACAAACTCCTCACAGAAAACTTTGCCTCATGAGAACTTTTTTTAATTTGGTCCCCGTAAAGACGCCGAGTCCCGATCATGTGAGTGTGTGGACAGATGATGTCCCCACAGCTGCTGTAAACACACACACACACACACACACACGAAAGGAGTCGAAGTGTCAGTCGAGTTTCAAACTGTTTCTAGTCAGTGGAGGTGGAGGGTCAGAACAGAACATTTAAACAACAGCTGCAGTTAGTTGGTTAAAAATACCGTTAACATCCTACAAACGTTTATAAATCCGCCTCGACCTGACAGATCGGAACATTTCAGTGATGTGTGGAAATATGTGGACAACACGGGCCAATCTGTGACATTTTTTTGGCAAATAAAAATGTTGAAAGAAGTTGAAACGTTAGTTGACATTTAGAAGTTTGAGCTGAAGTGACCTGAAGTGACCCCAGTCAAAGTTCAGGCACTAGAACAAGTCGACGTGTCAGCTGGAGGAAGGATGTGGGAAAAATCTGACGACTTAGTTAAAACTGTAAAAGTAGCTGAAGTGTAAAGAAGCCAGTTGATTTAGAAGTTGAGGCGTCTCCGTTTGCGTTGCGTATAACATTCAGCTAACGTTCACTGCATGAAGTTAGAGTGAAACGCTGAAAGGAGTTGAAGTGGTGGCGAGTCAGTGGATGTGTTCAACAAATGAGCCTTCAGTCAGCGGAGAAAACTGAAAGGAGATGAAGAGTTGATCAACGTTCACACAGAAATTTAAGCTTCAGTTTGATTGTAAAAGGAGTTAAAGACTGAAGCTGAAGCACTGAAAGGAGTTCAGGTGTCACTACAGGGAACTCAGTGGATGTTAAATCTGTGAAAGGAATTTAAAAACCAGCAGAATTTAAAGTGTTGAAAGCAGCTGAAGAGTCAGTTGACGCACTTCAGTGAGAACATTTAAAGTAGCTGAAGTGTTCTTTCAGTTAAACTACTTTCAGAGAGTTTTTGTTGCAGCACTGAAAGGACTGAACGTCTCGTCTGCAGCAAATCAAAGACTTTGTGTCGACTGACGAGTTTGTTCAAATTCAAGAACATCAAGATTTATTAGTCGACAAATCTCAAAGGAGACGAAGAGTCGATGCCGGCTTCAGCTGAAGTGACTCAAAGCAGTTGAGGTGTGAGTAGGAGAGCTGCTCTAGGAGGTGATGAGGTCACATCAGTGCTGCTGGTGCGTGTTAGCGTGTTCACATCAACACGGAACCACATCAACACGGAACCAAGTGAAGCACTGAAAGGAGCTGAAGCGGCAGATGAGACGTGTCACTGTGTGAAGTGTGTGTTGTGCAGAAACACCAACACACAGATGACTTATGGACGCCATCATGTGACTGTGATGTCAGCGCCTCCTGATTGGACGATCCATCAGGAAGTCTAACCGCGCTGTTCGCTCGACTCGGACGAACACGAGGTTTTAATGGAGGTTAAAGACGACACGAGTTTGTGCCGTGAAACGTGTCGACATGATGAGTAAAAACAAAATAAAAACACTTTTCTAGTCCTAATTTAACTTAATCTGTATTTTTTTGGCTGTTTGTAGAAAAACTGAAATCACCTTTTAAATACAAAGAATTCTGATAGAAAATAAATAACCAGACTTAACACTGAGATCTATGCATCTATATGTAATCTATATATATACATACATATAAACCTGTGTAGAGCGCATAACACAGGTCTGTTGTAATCAGCATTTACATGTAAATCGTGTGTTTGGCTGATCTCTGGTGCTGCAGTGGGTCCGCCTGTAGCATGAGTTTTGAACAACAGTTCAAACTTGTGATTAGATTCACAAAACAAACTGTTAATTTGATCTCGTATCAAATATAAGTTTTACATGTAACTGATCATCAGCATGTCGCATATTTAGTAGATCTACATTGATAATTGATTCTACATCAGGTTCTTGTCGTTTTCTATTTTTTACGGTGCGGATGTGAAACAAACCGTCAGACTGAAACAAGAGTCTTCAGCTCAGTCAGGATCAGCTGT
>NW_007579088.1:84500-101796 GCF_000690725.1 Stegastes partitus | reverse complement strand
CCGTCCTGTTTTCCTTTGATGTCTCGTTTATGTCGCTGTTCTGAGATGATGTTTGAATTTTGTTGGTTTTTATTGTTTAAAAAGAGTCACTGAAAAAATATCAAACAAATAAAAACATGTGAAATATCAGTAAGTAAACAAAACAAAAGCGAATGAATCCATGTTTAGGAGCGGAAACGTGAGCGGCTCGTTAGCGCTGCTGTCCGGACGGTGATCGGCTTTGGTTGGTTAACGAGTCACAACAAACAGAAACTATTGCTTAAAAAGTCAAATCAGAAAGACTGAACTGTGTCTGTTTGTCCTGCAGACTCTAAAGCCATCGTGGACGGGAACCTGAAGCTGATCCTGGGTCTGATCTGGACCCTGATCCTCCACTATTCCATCTCCATGCCCATGTGGGAGGACGAGGACGACGAGGACGCCAAGAAACTGACCCCCAAGCAGCGTCTGCTGGGCTGGATCCAGAACAAGGTGCCCCAGCTGCCCATCACCAACTTCCACCGGGACTGGAGGGACGGCAAGGCGCTGGGAGCTCTGGTGGACAACTGTGCCCCCGGTAGGACCCGGACCTCAGATAGCCGAGGAACTGTGTCGGACACGTACAGAAACACTGGCGGCTTAATTCTAATAATCCTAATCAGTAGTGGAAGCTGAGCTGACTGAAGGAAATTACCTCTAAAATAACAGACGTCAGATAAAACGTTGCTCTGATGTTACAGCAGCTGCTTTATTTATTTATCTCAGTAGGTGGTTGTTGTGTAACTGATCAAAGTAAAACATGAAGTTCATACTGAAGTAATTAGCTGTGTTTGCGTCGTGTTGCCGTTTTAATCAACAGGAAGCTGAAGTTAGAGTCAAAGTTAAAGCATCAGTTCAAGTAAAAGGGTTTTAATTCTGTAAAGCTGATACGAAACAGATTCTTCTCCTAAAGTGACAAACTGATGATTTATTCTCGTATCTTGAAAAGAAAATGGAGACGACGCCACCGTCCAGACTCGTGTTTGGATGTTTGGAGGTTTTTTTCTTGAAGGCTAACGAAGCTGCTTGTTAACGTTTGACCCTAAACCCCCCCCCAGGCAGCTGGGAAAGGGAAAGACAGGAAAGCGTCAAGTAGTGGACACACTCCAGCTCTGTTAGGCTGATTAAAGTCAGGATGAGGATAAACTCGACTCGTGTCCCGACTTAGGAGGACGACGTGTCGGTCCCCACATGGCAGGTAGGACAGACGGGCACACACTCGGTCCAGTCAGCTGATTTAAATCCTCTTATAACGAGCTCAGGACCGACCCGGGAGGCTCCGTGTGCTCCTCATGGCAGCAGAAACATCAGCACTGCTTCGTCTGAAAGGTAAAAAATAAACAGCACAAGGACTAAACCTGCTGATTGGACATTAAACTCTGGAGCTCCTGATTGGACGTTAAACTCTGCAGATTGATGCTTATTGGACGTCCAGGCCTGTTGTTTTTATATCTCAGCGTTAGACCAGGACTCTGGCTGATACTTTTCTTCAGACTAAGATCTTTTACTTCTCATTTTAAAGTCTCGTGTCTGAAACATGAAGACGTTGGAGCTCGTCCATGTTTTCACGTCTTTATTTGGTCATTTTCATCAGATGACTTTTCTGTGATTTCTCCTGATTCTGTTACGTTTTTATTTAACGTCTCCAGAAGCTCTGATGGACGCTGACTTCAGTTTCTAAACTCTTTCTCCTGATGCGTCACATTTACTCGTCTTAATCATGAAATACTTGCAGGTATTTGATATTAAAGACGTTCTCTGTCTGACCAGAACCAGCCGGTACATCTGGAATCTGAACTTTATGACAAACAGCAGCTAAAGTTCAGGAGAGTTTCCATAAAATGATCTTTGACTAACGAGTCCAGTCCAACACAACTGAACCTGCTGCTTTGACGATTTGTAGGAAACTCTTTAATTAATTAGAAATAAAACATACACATGAGCTAAATATACGAACGTCTTCACATTTCACTGAGCTGTTTGTGTTTCCCTCTCAGATTTTAAAGCCTCAAAAAATTATCATAAAATTCTGTTTTCCCTTCATTTGACGATAAAACATTCCATCGTTAGTTTTTAGTTGTTGGATTCAAATGTCAGACGACAATATGAGAAATAAATTCTCATTTTATTTAAGTATAAATGATTGTAACGGTCGTGTGACAAATACTTTACCTTCAGTTCTCCTATAAAACATGCATTTGTTATTAGATTTTATTGTAAAATCTGACAGGAAGTTGGAAAAGCTGCCAAAGTTTTATGGTTTTAAGGAAATAAACGTTAATATTTTATTGTGTTTTCTGGTTTTATTGAGCTGCACTTTGTTTTTTAGTCATATTTAAACCTCCAGGTGAAAGTTTATTAAAAATATGTCATAAATCTTTTCTCTTTAATATTCCTGCTATATCTGCATCTGTTATCCGCTAAAAGATTTCTATTTTTTAACCAGAGGAGTATTTTTTCGGGGCTCCTACTTGAACTAAAACTCATCTTCGGCCTCTTTACCTGCAGGTTTCTGACTTTATTGAACATTCTGGATGTTTCAGGTTTTGGACTCTTTATGTGAATAAACTGTGTGTGTGTTCAGGTCTGTGTCCTGACTGGGAAACATGGGATCCCAGTCAACCGGTGGAGAACGCCAGAGAGGCCATGCAGCAGGCTGACGATTGGCTGGGAGTTCCTCAGGTAAACACACCTGCTCACCTTCAGCGCCGAGCTTCAGCTGCAGGAGTTTGATACGAGTTTATCATCAAATCTGAACACAAAGAACGACTTCTGTTTGACTTTAACGCTGAAGAACTGAACACAGTGAGCTGGTTGTGACTGAAGTCTTTAGTTTTATGACGTCACTTCTTTTGTTTGTTGTAATAAATGTGGAACGATTGAAGTGAACCAAAGAGTCGCTGCAGGTCACGTGTTGGAAACCGTCGCAGCCAGAAGACGTCAGAAGAAATTCTGTTTTCATTTGTGTTTCCTTTACTTTACATTTCGGGGCGACACCTCGGTGCTCTTTATTTATCTATTTATTGTCATTTCTTTTTTAATTTACCGTGCTCGCTCTGTGACTTTACGTCTCCCGGTCCGACTCGGACCCAGTCCGACTCAAACCCGGCCCGACTCGGCCTGCAGACGGAGCTGAAGTCGCTCGTTCACAAACTGAGCGAGTTGCGTCCGTCTCAGGAGTTTTCAACCTGCCACAGATGCTGAAAGAAAACCTTTAAAGGGAAGAACATGACCGGGACGGCTTGTTCGCTATCTGCAGACTATGAGACAGACCTGAAGCTTGAGCTGAAGAGTCTCGACAAGAGTTCATGTCTGCCCATAAAACAGAGACTGAACAGCTTCAGTTTGCTTTTGAATCAGCGTTTGGTTGTTAAAACTCCCAGAAACTCGCCGTCGGTGTTGTTTGACTTGCTGGAGAGTGTGAGGATGATGCAGGTGTCTCTGAGTAGTGCTGTGTCCTGTAACAGCAGCTCCAGGCCTCCACTCGTGTTAAATGGCGTCTTGGTCTATTTCCAGCCTGCAGCGAGACGAGCAGCGGTTCAAATTAGCAGCAGCGACGCCGTCAGCTCGTTAGTCAGGAAGCCAGAGTTTCTTAAAAGCTGTCGTTAGCAGTCGGTTTAAACCGTCGGATTAAAGTAAACCAGACCCTCTGATCTGGTTTATCATCTACAACAGCTTCAGTGTCATGAAGCTGTGCAAAAAGCTATCTTCATGCTTTGAATGTTTCTAAGTGAGAGAGTTTATATAAAACATGTTCTGGTGTTTCCTCCTCATCAGGCCTGCAGCTCAGATTCTCCATATTTGAAATAAATAACGTTTTCCTGCAGAAACAAGTCATCGCTTCACCAGAGTTTATTTAAATCTAACAGAAGGTTTGTCCAGGTAGTTTTCTTAAATTGCATCTCATTGCATTTCCCAGCGATGAGCGGCTGAATGTAAATGAAAGTCCTTCACAGATTGGAGCTAATTACAAACAGAGGAATCGTTTAGATGTGATCGACTGCTTTTGCACTTTTCATATTATGGTTCAATGTTTTGTTTTTATTACTGATGAACGATATTAACACTTCTGGCCGATACTGACATCCGATATGAACATTTCTGATATCGCCGATAACTGATGTCAGAGATGTCGATATTCTATTTTTGTTCACATCGAAAACTGAGCATCAGTCAGCGCTGTGAGAAAACTATTCAACAGAAGCCCAGATTAGACCACGTGCTCGTCTTTACTACGTAACAAGTAAACTAAGTAAATAAAACATATTTTCCGATATATGGGAAAAAACACTGATATCGACCGATATCGATGTGGACGCCGATATATCGTCCATCCCTCATTCTAACATTACCTTATTTTCAGCCGAATGTTTTTTTCTTATTTTTTTATTGAATTGTTTTAATGCCTCCGGAGCACCAACTTACATCAACACAATGACATAAAGCTGCTCTTTAAACAAATAAAGTATTAGAGTCACTGAATATCTGCTTGTTGTGTTTAACTGTTAGAGATAAACCAGGTCAGCAAAGCATCGTGTCAGAATAGTTTCCTGAAGAGTCTTTCTCCTGAGCAGCTGTTTCACATTTCACAAACCCTTCATGTGATTTCACAACCGTTTCCTTCGTTATTTGTCTCCTTTGGAAGCAGCTTTCTCTTCGGTTTGTCTTGTGTTGAAGGTTTTGGACTCGACGTGGAGTCTGACGTCAGCTTGCTCCGGCTGTTTGATCGTTAGAGGTTCTAATGAGGTCGTCTGACGGGTTTCTGCCAGAAAATCACTTTTCTAGCCAGCGCTCTGGTTCCTGCTGCTCAGAATCATCTGCAGCTGCAAATGTATTTATCTCAGCATTTACAGGTGACGCTTAATCAACACCAACATGCTCAGGAGGTCGTTAGCCCGTTAGCGTAGTAGCTAACGTACATCCACAGACTTAAAATCATAAAAACGGGTAAACTGCTTCACACGGACCGAAGTGTTTTAAAGTTCTTTGTTTGAACGACATTAAACTTTTTGACAAAATCCCACAGACGGAACAAAACTGTTCAAACTACATAAATCACATCTGAACGGTGATAATGCTGCAAAACATGATGAGTGTGTTTAATGTGGAAACTCCAGTCTGGAATCAGCTTGTTGTGCAACAGCTGGAGTCTGATTTAGAACCTCTTTAACATCACAGAACAAGTAATTAACCAGCTAATCAATAAATCACTGGATGTGTTTATAATCAGCTGTTATGACAACCCATTGATCATTTCTGAAGCAGGAATAGAGAAAAAAAAGAACTTTTTCAGATTTCAGGCTCTTAAATGTGCAGATTTTATGCTTTTCTCTGTTTTTTTTTAATGTGTGGTTGAAAGAAACAAGTTTGTAGATTCTCAGGAATCCGAGATGCTTCCTCGGTTCTAACCAAACAGTGGAGCTCCACGTCTTTATTCTAACCTCCAGCTCAAGGTGTGAACGGTGGTGAAGCTGCCTCAGGATGGATGTCAGGACTGCATTATGAGTACCTGATAGGTGGTGTCGTCGATGCCCTCTTCTGTCTTCAGACTGTTGTTCCAGTTGAACATGTGTCTTCCTTTATTCCCCTTTCAAACCAACAATCTTCTGTCTAGAATGATTGTTGACACCACCTAGAACACCTCTAGGATGAAGGTGAAGCTTCTTCAAAAACAAAACAAAAAAAATGCTTTAAAAAACATTCAGCATTCATCAGGTGGTTTTACAGACCAAACTTTTTATCACTTATTCTTATAAATCATCTTAAAAGCTGAATTTGAATCTAAAACTATGCAACGACAGTTAAAGTGGCCGACAAGTCACGCAACAGTCGTCCGTCTTCTACAGATTACATGTAAAGAGAAACTTATAGACGCAACAGAAAACGTAGTAAAGAACAAACTGTCAGTTAATGAAACGTATATATTACGTCTGTCTGCTGCAACCTTTGCTGTCGGTCAGTACGACTGTCAGCAGGAAGTTCTCATCTGTGAACATAAAACTCTGCATCGTCTGCGTATATGAGCATTCAGCCGTCACCTGTTCACCGTCTGTTGTCCTGGTTTTCTTCTTCAGGTGATCGCTCCGGAGGAAATCGTTGATCCCAACGTGGACGAGCACTCGGTCATGACCTACCTGTCTCAGTTCCCCAAAGCCAAGCTGAAGCCCGGTGCCCCCCTGAGGGCCAAGACGCTTCACCCGAAGAGGGCCAAAGCCTACGGACCAGGTGAAGCGGACCACCGGGACCAAAGTCCATTGAAAAACTCACCATTTTTAATCCTTTTAATTTGCTTTAACTCTCAGATGAGCAGATCGCTCAATCAGCAAGTTATTTAGGGACATTTTCAGCGAACAATAAATAGTTTGTGTCCCTTTAATCAGAGTCACCTGGTTCTAGGGAGTCGTGACAAGTATCTATATTTCACTACTTCAGTTGTTTTATAAACCTTATAACTGATTATTTGTTGATTTACTGATAGTGAAAATATCTGTTAGTTGTAGTTCAACTTATTTTGAACTTATAGTGAAATAAGTCGGGTTT
The DNA here is from genome assembly GCF_000690725.1 of Stegastes partitus. Taxonomy (NCBI): domain Eukaryota; kingdom Metazoa; phylum Chordata; class Actinopteri; family Pomacentridae; genus Stegastes; species Stegastes partitus. The sequence continues at coordinate 95,238 of NW_007579088.1, read as the reverse complement.
TCTGGACAGTTCGTTGTTGTTTTGAAATAAATCAGGAAAAAAAATGAGCACATTAAATCCAGAAACAGTGAAATTATGTCAAACGTGCAGATGAAATATTTCAGACGTAGAGTTTAATGATGCAGTTAGAACGCCTTGTAAAACCTCCCTGTATAACGACATAAATAACGTTCTTGTCATTGGTCCTGTCAGGTATCGAGCCTCGAGGTAACATGGTTCTGAAGCCAGCAGAGTTCCTGGTGGAGACGGTGGAGGCTGGACTCGGGGAGGTTCTGGTTTACGTGGAGGATCCAGAAGGACACACAGAGGAGGTGGGAACTCACATTTACTTTAACGCATTAAAGTAGAGAACAGCTGAAACTCATGGTGAATTCTTTGTGTGTCCGTCAGGCCCGAGTGATCCCCAATAATGACAAAAACCGGACCTACTGCGTGGTCTACCTGCCCAAAGTGGAGGGGCTTCATAAGGTCAGGAACACTCACCTGGACAACAACCAGCCTGCGCTGTGTTGGTTCTGATGGGTCTCGGTTCCTCTGGGGTCTAAATGTTTTGAGTCTTTAGACCCTGACGGGCCTTTGTGGTTCTGTTCCCTCCAGGTCAAGGTGCTGTTTGCTGGGCAGGACATTGACAGGAGTCCCTTCATGGTGAATGTTTCGAAGGCAATCACAGGCGACCCGAGCAGAGTTCAGGCCCGCGGGCCGGGACTGCAGTCGATGGGGAACGTAGCCAACAAACCTACATACTTTGATATTTATATTGCAGGTAACTCAAATCATCACTGTGCTGTTTTAGTAATCACATCGGAAAACTGTCAGAGTTTGAGTAAATCAGCTTTACAACAGATGAAGGAAACAAAAAACGTTTATTTTCTTCAGTTACAAGATGTTTATGATTAAAAGTAAAGACTGTAAAGACTATAAACGATCTCTCTCTTGGTCTCCACAGCAGCTAGATTTCGTTTTTCCGGTACTTTTCCAGTAACACTCACATTCCTCCTCCGTTGTCTAAAGGTCTTGTTGTCCTCTGTCTGTCCACCAGGGGCGGGTACTGGAGACGTGGGCGTCATCATTGTGGACTCGAATGGTCGGAGGGATACAGTGGAGATTGTCTTGGAGAACAAAGGCGACAGTATATTTCGGTGCACCTATGCTCCCGTCCTGGAAGGGCCACACACCATCTACGTGACCTTTGCTGGGCAGCAGATTCCCAGAAGCCCTTTCACCGTCCACATCTCGGAGGGTAGGTTTAGTTACAGCTCTGGTTTTGTATTTTCTTCTCAGTGTTCTCTGTATTTCATGTCAAAGTCTGAATTTTCTCTTACGAGCTGTCATGAAATGTCCTGAGTTCTTCTGAAACGTGCGGATGTTTTATTTTCATTCAGTCCATCATTTAATATGATTTAATATGATTTAATATGATCCACTAACGTGTTGACCCTCCCTCTTACTGTCACCCATCCACAGCACTGATTTCTAATCGAAGTGAGAATCACTTTGATCTTTGATGGTCAGACCAATTTCAGAATTAGACTTTTTTATGACATTTTGAAGCTGCAGACCCAAAACTAACCTGTCGTTTGCTTGGGACCTCTTTTGGGACATTGTCCCACAGGACTTGGATTTGACCCTGGACTGACGATGGGATTTAAATCATTCTGGCTTGACAGTAAATTTGACTTTGGACCTGTTGGAGTTCTGTCTTAATTTAGAACCTGACTTAGGGGTTGCCCTTGATTTAGGGCCATGAGTTGGGACATACTCCCTTGACTTGTGACTGGACCTTGAACTAGCCTGTCTTTGACTTTGGATCTCATATGTGATGTTTTCTGACGGGATTTGACTTGTCTTGGGACTTGCTGTTTTGACATGTGAACTTTGAGTTTGCCCCAAATCCCCCTTGATTTAGGATATGACAGGAAACTTTGATGATCTGGGACCCTTGGATCTGACCCAGGATTTAGTTTAGGACTACCTTCACATAATCCTGGGGTTCTGTCTTATCTTTCTGTAGAACTTAACTTACTTAAATTACTTTGATTTAGGGCCATGAGTGGGGACATACTCCCTTGATCTATGACTAGACCAAGAACTAGACTGTGACTTTGGACCTCATGTGATGTTTTCTGACATGACTTGTCTTGGGTCTTGTTGTTTTGCCCAAAATTCCCCTTGATTTAGGATATGACAGGAAACTTTGTTGATGTTAGACCCTTGGACCTGTCCCAGAATTTGGGACTACCTTGACTTGATTTTAAGTTGACATTAATTTGAAACCTTTCTATTATTGTTCAAGGACTTGATTTTGGACTTGCCTGTCTCATGTGATTTGACTGAAGCTTTAGCACCTTGAGACAAACTTTACTTCTATGACTCTGGTTTGTCCCACCTGTTTGGTGGTCCTGTCGTCCATCAGTCTGGAGGTCTCTGTCGTCCCTCTGCCGTTGTACAATTGTGTCATCACTGTTGTTCCCTCCCTCAGTTTCGCAGAGCGGCCCTCCGCCTGGGTCTCCGGTGCAGGTTGTACCTCAGTCCACTCGCACCCCACCCTCAGACAAGACCAGGAGAGCCCCCCCTCCTACACCGCCCAAACCCAGGCGACCAAGTTAGTACAGGCCCGGGTCTGGGGTGTGACTGGAGCCTGCCTGCGCTAGCCTGGTCTTTTCTACCTGAACTCAAACCATTCCTACCTCGGCCCCTCTGGACGGGGTTTCCCGGCTTTACAGCATGAGCCAGTGCCTGCTTCGTCCTGAGCAGCTTTTCCCTTTTCTACCACTCAGACTCAGCGTGAATGTGGATGTGTTGAGACCTTTCTGGATGTCGTCAGGATAAAAGATCAACAAGTATTTTAATCACAACCAAAAGCTGTTTTTTTTTTTTTTTCATGTACTTCTGCAGAAATTCCAGCTTAAATTATTCACATGTGGGTGAGTTTTGGAGGCCTGGAGCATGTTATCACAAATGTTCCTGTCCTGGGACCCCTTTTGTAAGGTCTAGCAGTTTCTTATTTGAGTGCTGTGTGAATCTTGGTAAAGCTACTTGTATACCATACCAAAAAAACTCCCCATCTAGCAAAATACAGTGGCACTTTGTAAGCTATGCTACGTAGCTAAGGTCTTCTTTGATAGTTTATTACTTCTCCTGCTAAGAGTGACAAGCTGTGACAACAAAATAAATCCATTCAATCAAGTTTTTATTCAAAATCTAGCCAATAAACATCAATATATCAGCCCACATTGACATTCATTATCAGGGTTTTTTTGTGTTTTTTTTGGTTTGAATTATCATCCAGAGGGGCTTTGTATGTGTGGCTGGTCATTTCATGTCCACATCTGGAAGCAGCTCCAGCTTTAGTTTGGTTTAGATTGATTTATCCAACACGTTTGCAGCTACACAACATGTTCAAGACTGGAAAACTAAACGGGCAACGTGAGGCCCATATCAGCCCAGGTTCACCTGCTGTCTTCTGTGGAGTTTAGTTACTTCCAAACCCAGACTTGAGTACAGAGTTTGACTGAGGTTCCCTACTGAGGCAACTAAATAAAAATATGGGTCCACTGGATTAATTCCACACTTTGAATAACAACTAATGAGTGAACATAACAATGTTAATATAACCTGCAAACTTAACACCTTTAAAATAACGTCGGACTACAGTTCACTCTACATAATTACAGTCCATGGAAGAGTTAGGCGCCTGAGTGGCCATCTTCATACTCTTCTTCCTCATCACCTTTACTGTCTGCTCCACCTCCCTCTTCATCCTCACCATCAGTAAACCTTCCTCCTGCAGCACTTTGTTTTCTGATGTTCCCTGTTGGCAGGACGTGAACTTACTCGGTATGAGAAGGTATGAAAACCTCTTTGTGTCTAAACTCTCAGCTCCCATGTTTTCATCCTGCAGCTCTGAACTCTTTGGTGTCATCTCGTCTTCATCTTCGCTGCTTTTCCCTTTTCAGCTTCAGCTTCTCTCAGCGCTGATCCGCTGACTAACAGAGAAAATCCTGCAGCTCTGTGTGTGGTGGTGTCCATGTGTGTTGTTGGAGAAGATTAGCTATCTGAGCTAAAACGTTAACAGTGTTGTTATACTTGTACACACTAGTTCATAATTCAGAGGAACACATTAGAGATGAATGTGCACAGACTGGTTGGAGAGCAAATAGTGCTTATTCAGGACCATTCATGGTGATGCTAAGTGCTTTAGTGGAAGCAACTGGACCAGTTTGGGTGCTTAAAGGTGTTTGAGCTCTCATCCAAGAGGCTTCCTCAGGTCTGGACAAACTTTGAATATTTTTAGCATCTTGTTGTCATTTAGGACCAATTTTGAATAATTTTGGGCACATTATCAGCCATTTAGGACACTTTGAGTCATTTTGAACTTATTTTTGTTATTTAGGACAGATGTTGATTCGTGTAGACAGACAAGGTATTTATTTTCACTCCCAACTTACATGAATCAAGACTCATAAATGACCTGAAACTGACTTGAATCACAGTTTGTCAACAAACTAAAACTCAAAACTCAAGGCTCATCAGTGACCTAAACCTCCTTCTGTAGGCGATTCAGATCCTAAAGAGCTTCCAGGTGGCATTTAGACCATTTTTGAGGTTGCTGAGGAGCTTGAAGGAAACTTTTAGGAGGTTTCTGGGATCCTGCTTGAACTTGAAGGTCTTTTAGAAGGCTCTTGAGGTAACTGAAAAAGTTGGAAAAGTCTTTTATTAGGTTTTAGAGGTCATGAAGGAGACCTCGTGTCTTACAGAAGGTTTCAGGGGTGTTGAACAGGTTGAAGGAGATTTTAGAGGTCCTTGATGAGGTTGCATCTTGAAATATATTTGGCCTCTGCAGAAGAAGAAGCCTCTGCAGGTGTTTAGGTTTCTGTAAGTCTTGTTGAAGTTCCAGATCTCCTTGAGGGAATTCAGAGCCTCAGAAGTTCCAGTGGTCCTTCTTTAACTGCATTTTAGAGGTCTCGAGAAGGTGTTATTGGTACTCTGATCTTTTACAGACGTCTTTAAGAAGACTGTGCAAATCTTTAAGGGCTCAGAGATCTTGTTGAAGTTCCAGAGGTTCTTGAGGAGGTCTTTATCTTACAAGGCTCGGGTTGTTTACGAGCCTTGATTTGTTCAGGTCATTGATGAGCCTTGATTGGATGAAGGTCCTCTTGGATGGAGGTGAAACATCCAGTAAACCTTCTACTAAAGCACACAAATCAGCAACTGCCCAGCAGAACTGAAGAACTATTTTTCTACCAGGTTCACTTCTAATTAAGATCTTTTTTTAGCTGAAAACAGAAGTCAGACCAGTGAGAGTTGAGTGGAAAGTCACCGGCGGGCGAGTCTTTAATGGTGTCTTCTTAGGAAAGAGGAGAACAGGACTGTTAGTTTCACTTTCACTTTAACGTTGTCTCCCAGTCTAACATTATCCCACATCTCCGTCTGATTGGTCCAACCAGCCTGTAACCCGAACGCCTGCCGGGCATCGGGTCGAGGTCTGCAGCCGAAGGGCGTCCGGGTGAAGGAGGTGGCAGACTTTAAAGTTTACACCAAAGGAGCCGGCAGTGGAGAACTCAAAGTCACCGTGAAGGGACCAAGTAAGGCCCTGAAACCAGAACTGCATTTAGAAGACGAGTTTCACTTCATTGTACACGAAACTGAGTCTGTTTGTGATTTTTGACCTTATAATTACACAAACATGCATTTTATTAAATTATCTGTAAAGGCTAAAACATCTTAATCTGAGCAATAACAAAGTCACTTATTTATATTCAGAGCTTTAACCTCATATTTTATTCTAATTGATGAAACTGACTTTCGGTATTTGATAATTATTCATTTATAACCTATTAAAAACAGTTTAATTACTTAAAATACACGAGTCTATCCGTTAATGGATGAAACATTGGTAGGTACCACTGAATTGAACCCCTAATTGAACTTTTTTGTTTCATTCTAGTGAGTGCAGTTCACTTTAACTGTCACTGTAGTCGTCCTTATACAAGGCATTAATGTCACCTGACAGGATTCAGCTACAGCAGGATTGTCTAAGTCCAAATATTTTGTTATTAAAATTAAAATAGTTTCAATTAATTGCTGAGAAATTGATGGTTGCATCATTGGTTTTAAATTTCTTTGACTACATTTGGTCACAATTATTTTAACAAAAATGAATGTTTATTTTCGGTAACTTTTAGTGAATTTCTATTTGAATTGCAGCTGTTGTAACTTCTGGTTTGTTGCGGTATTGATTGTGGGTGATGTTTTATTCCAGAGGGCCTGGAGGAGCCGGTGAAGGTGCTGGAGATGGAAAACGGTGTGTATGAGTGTAATTATTACCCCATCATGACAGGAAAGTACATCGTCACCATCACCTGGGGAGGAAACAGCATCCCACGCAGGTGAGATCCACGGACCGTTGAAGTTTATTTTAGTTCATATAGAAGATGTGCGTTACAGTGATTGTGCTACGGGTGCATTTTAAAGTGTGTAACATTACATTTCACCCACATTTGTGTAATAAAGTGCCACCATGTAAATGCAGAATTCTAGAGGACCCAGGATTGAACCCTGAGGTACTCCAGGCTCACATTTATGTAGAAAAAGTGTCTTGTTTTTCTGGAATAATGATAAAAACCAGACTTACTGTGTGTATTCGTGTATTTTCAGCCCATTTGAGGTGCTTGTGAGCGAGGAGGCGGGGCCTCAGAAGGTCAGGGCCTGGGGTCCGGGTCTGGAGACTGGAATGGTCGGGAAGAGCGCCGACTTTGTGGTGGAGGCCATCGGCACCGAAGTGGGAACTCTCGGTACATCACAAGAACACAACAGTTGGTCTCAAACCCAAAGAAGCATTCAGTGGCTCACCAACTAGAGGCCTGAAATTAACTGTATTAATGCAGCACTTTTCAAATTACTATTACAGGAAATACAGAGAACCTTTGAAACAAATGGATCTACTCAGTGTACAGAGTACAACCAAAATAACCGAAAACAAAGAAAGCAAAAGGGTTTTAGGTTCCTTTTTAAAGTTTGGATTGATTTAGATTCTCTGAAAAAATGCCAGAGGTCAAGTCAAGGAGCTGCTTTAACTTTTGTTTACCTGAAGATCCTCCCATGAAAACTCTGAAAATCAATAATCCTAACAGAGACGGCAAGCCAGTAGAAGGTGGCTAAAACTAAGTTGGGTAAAAAGCCTTGTGGCAGAGTTTGGCCAGAGATCTCTCACAGAATGTAGTTGCTGCAAATATTTGCAAATTTCAAATGAGACGTATAGAATGAAGTGATTTTACCGGAACATCACGATTTTGAGCCTAGATTTGGTCATTTTTCATGGACCATCTGAAAAGTTCAAAATCTGACGGTTTTTTTTTTTGTTTTTACAGTTTCTGGCTGATAAATTAGTTCATTTAGATTTTTTTAAAATGAAAAAATAACGTTTTAAACCCGCTGATGGCTTTTAGGGTTCCGAGGTTGACTCTTTTGGTGTTTGTCTTCAGGCTTCTCCATCGAGGGTCCGTCTCAGGCTAAGATCGAGTGTGACGATAAAGGCGACGGATCGTGTGATGTTCGCTACTGGCCGACCGAGCCGGGCGACTACGCCGTCCACGTCATATGTGACGACGAGGACATCAAGGACAGTCCCTTCATGGCTCACATCCTCCCTGCTGCCAACGACGTCTTCCCTGAGAAGGTGGGACCAGAACCGGCTGACTTTAAAGTGATTTCTCTGGTGGCGTACTGCTAAACGTGTTAAATGTTCGGTGTCCTCAGGTGAAATGTTTCGGTCCTGGTCTGGAGCCTCTCGGCTGCATCGTCAACAAACCCGCCGAGTTCACCATCGACACCCACGGAGCCGGCAGAGGGGAGCTGAAGCTCTACGCTCAGGTCAGAACCAAATAACATAACTCACCGTCCATCTTTGTTGTTTCTGAAACCCCTCCTGTGACATGATGTCTGTGTTTCAGGACGCAGAAGGTTTCCCCATCGACATCCAGATCACCGATAACGGAGACAGCACCTTCTTCTGCGTTTACATTCCCACCAAACCCATCAAACACACCATCATCATCACCTGGGGCGAAGTCAACGTGCCCAACAGCCCCTTCAGGGTAAAACCAACACCAGTCCACCACACGTTTACCCTTCAGAGCAGCAGTAGCCCCGTTAGCAGAGCGTGGACCGCTACATGTCTAGTATCTGTACCTCCCAACTGGTCCAAAAAGCCCAAATTGTTGAAGACAAACGGAAACTGTTGTTGTTTTTCCTCTCAGATATGTAAAGTTATACCACCGTTATCCTCAGCAGAAAGCTCCTGAAAGCCACTAAATGGATTTTGTTGTTCCCAGCTGCTACCAAAGTCTATCAGAGTCTTAGTTTCATTACCTTCATTTTTTGTCCATCTCCCAGTAGAGGTTTGATCCCAGGTCTAGTTCAGATGATTGTTGATGACCGAGATGTTGTTGATCAGGTGACCATCGGAGAAGGAAGCCATCCAGAGAACGTAAAGGTTTACGGTCCAGGCGTGGAAAAAACGGGCCTGAAGGCCAACGAGCCGACGTACTTCACTGTGGACTGCAGCGACGCCGGACAAGGTGAGACGGCTCGACAACTACACCTGCTTTGTGTCTTTTATCCTGGTTTCACCAAAGTCCACCGAGTCCAGGACGTCGGAGTGTCTCTGTTTTAATCTGCACTTAAATGAGGGAACACCAAACTTCAACTGATTAGCTGTCAACAAATAAATTAGTCACAAACTACTTTAAGATCAGTTTGAGTGAGTTTTTAATGAAAACAGTCTAAATCACCAGATTAATCAACAATGAAAATAACTGACATAGTCGTCAAACCAAACTCCATTCAAAAAAGTTCCAATTTAAGGCCTGGCAGAGAACATTTAGGAATGAATCCTGGACTTTTAGCTCTGATTTGGTCGCCTCCAGCAGATTTAGAATCAGAATGAATTTCTTTCACCTGTCGGACCTGAGCTAACGCCGCTCACCTGTCTGTGGCTGCAGGTGACGTCAGCATGGGCATCAAGTGCGCTCCAGGTGTGGTCGGCCCCGCAGAGGCCGACATCGACTTTGACATCATCAAGAACGACAACGACACGTTCACGGTGAAGTACACGCCCCCCGGGCCAGGCCAGTACACCATCATGGTTCTGTTCGGAGACCAGGTGAGGCAGCCGACAGGTGAGTCACTGCTGCAGACGCACAACGTTCAAACTGGGCCTCACGCTCACCTGTCACCTGCAGGAGATTCCCATCAGCCCCTTCAGGATCAAGGTGGAGCCTTCGCACGATGCCAACAAAGTCCGAGCAGACGGACCCGGACTGAACCGGACAGGTGAGGTTCTAGTGACGCACAACTCAGAGTCTTCAAAGCACCATAAAGAGACAAAAAGCTACCGCAAAGAATCGTAAAATGTCCACAGAAAGACGCTAAATGAGACAAAGAGACACAAAACTGTGACTAAAGACACAAACGAACCTACAGTGACGTGTCCGTATGCGTTGTGTGTCCTTACCTGTGCAGGTGTGGAGGTGGGGAAGCCGACCCACTTCACCATCTACACCAAGGGAGCAGGAAAAGCCAAACCCGAGGTCCACTTCACCGGAGCAGCAAAAGGCGACGCCGTCCGAGACTTCGAGATCATCGACAACCACGACTACTCGTACACGGTCCGGTACACGGCTGTGCAGCAGGTAACAGCACACCTGGGCAGGTGAGGGGGCGGGGCCTGGGCGGGGCCTGGGCGGGGCTAACCAGTGTGTGTCTGTCTCAGGGCAACATGTCCGTCACCGTGTGTCACGGAGGAGATCCCATCCCAAAGAGTCCGTTCAGCATCAGCGTGGCGCCTCCTCTGGACCTGAGCCGGGTCAAGGTCCAGAACCTCAACAACAGTAAGTTCTGGTGCTGGTTCTGGTTCTGGTGCTGAATGCTTCAGTTTACAGATACGGCACCGAAACAGTTCGGGAGGAAAACAGTCTGGCAGCAGGAGTGTAAAACATAGAGGAAAAAAATTATTTATTTTCCAAAACTAAAACATCGATGTGGTGAAACAACGTGAACTCAGAAACCATCACATGTATCAGGTTTATGTTTGTGTGTGTTTCATCTCGATGAAAACCTTCCTAACAGACTAACTTCCTGTTTGTCTCTCAGAGGTGGACGTCGGGAAGGACCAGGAGTTCTCCGTCTGCACCCGCGGCGCTGGCGGTCAGAACAAGCTGGACGTGAAGATCACCTCGCCGTCACGTCGACCAATCCCCTGCAAGCTGGAGTCGGGCTCCGCCAACGAGCTTCACTCGGTGAAGTACATCCCCCCCGAGGAGGGAACGTACCGGGTCGACGTCAGCTACGACGGGAACCCGGTTCCTGGGAGTCCGTTCAGCGTGGAGGGAGTGATGCCGCCCGACCCGTCCAAGGTCAGAGGCTGTCGGGTTGATGTCGAGGTTCAGTCGAGGCTTCCAGAACAAGAGACGTATTTCATAGTTTTCATATGTTCTTCACAACTACACTAAAAACTGAAGTTCATCTAAAAATCCTTTAACCTTCTGAACTCAAGATGTTTGTTGGCTTCTGTCACATTTTCAGTTAATGTAGTTTTGAGTCACTTTGGATTGTTCCTGTTGGGACGGTGTCGGTACAGTTTGGACAAATGGTGAATTATTTTGGATGGATTTAAAGGCGTTGTGAACGAGTTCCAAGTCCTTTTGGGAGGTTTCTGACATTCTAGTCAGTTGGATAA
>NW_007579088.1:80889-83150 GCF_000690725.1 Stegastes partitus | reverse complement strand
TGTCTTTTTGTGGTCCTTTGTTGCCTCCCTGCAGCTCTTTGGTGTCTCAGTAGACACTTTGTGGTGGCTTTTATGTCTTTTGTGTGTCCTGGTTTTGGTTTTGTGTCTTTCTGTACAAGGTCATATCTAATTTGTAGTTGTTTTGTGCCTTTTGTGGTAGTTTCATGTCTCCTTGCAGTTGTTTTGTGTGTCTTTGTGTTGGTTTGATCTCTTCAGATACCTTATTTTTAATTTCAAAACACTGTCGAACCTGGGGCGCCGCTACAGCTCACCTGGTGGAGCTGGCGTCCCATGGACAGGGCTATAGTCCCCATGTGGAGGTCATGAGTTCAAATCCCGCTCATCGTCCTTTCCCACATGTCCTCCCCCCATTCTTTCCTGTCTCTCTCTCTCACTAACACTATCTAATAAAGGCACAAAGGCCAAAAAAATAACTTAAAAAAACAAAACAAAAACGCTGTGAAACCTGAACAGAGTTTGTTTGGTAGCCAGAGATTCTGATTTGACTTAACTTGCCTTCACCTTTCAGTTCTGCTGGTTTAACTTTCCACAGAGGAACCTGTTTGTGAAGCAGCTGATCTTCCACCTCTTACATATGAATCAGACGTCCCGCTGATAGCTGCAGTTTCCAAACTCTGTGTTCTGGTTCTGAGTCCAGCTTTCTGTTTATTGGCTCCTGGACTTCATCTCACTCCATTATGACACTTAATAAACTCTGAGCTGCACATTTACAGCTCTGGACCTCAGACTTCCCTCATCAGGCGTCTCTGGTTTTACGTTTACACCCTTTATGTTCTCATGCAGAGGGACAGAGGAACCATCAGCAATCAGAGAGAAACCCAGAAATGATCCGCTGGAGCCATAAAGCTCCATCATCAGATCATAAACAACCTCTGAACGTGTAGAGAACCAGATTTATTTCATGTTCTTTATGGAAACACTCAGACGTAAAGGATCCAGCGTTAAACTGTTTCCTGCTGTTTGGTTTCCTTTTGTCCATATTTTGGCTTTGAATCGCGTCGACATTCGTCTCCGTCGAGTTTCTGCCTTCAACTGGACGTCCGGATGGAAAATAAGCTCAGAGTTTCCATCAACAACTAAACCATGAAGCTCTGATGGAAACCAGCAGGAACCAAACAACCTCCACTTGTTTGTTCCCTCACATTTAATGTCGGCCGTTTGTGTTGATCGTTAACCAGCAGCGGAACATTCTGTAAGAACGGTTAAGAGGTGCAATAATTAGTGGATCTAAAACCATTTTTATAATCAGCCGTTAAACATTTTCTGGTTTTAGCTACAAAATGCAAAGATTTTTACTGAAAGTAAATGATGAATGTTTGATACCTGAGTCTATGAAGGNTAAGGTGTAGAGATGGTGGATGGTCAAATTTTGATTCATTTTGAGCAAGCTTGCGACTCCTGCTGATGGTTTTGTATCTTTTTGTCGTCGTTTTATGTCCCTTTGTTGTGATTTTACGATAATTTAGGATGTTTGGCGTCTCTTTGTGCTGGTTTCGTCTCTTCAGATGCCTTTAAGTTCCATCAGTTTGCCGTCCGTGACTTGACTTCACCTTCAGGTTAAGCCGCCCTCAGACTGAGTCCTACCTGCTCCTATCTACCAACCTTACCAAGTCATTCTTGTGCTTCCCCTTCAGGTCCGGGCCTACGGTCCGGGTCTTCAGGGTGGTGTTGTGGGTAAACCGGCCCCCTTCGCCATTGACACTAAAGGCGCTGGTACCGGTGGTTTGGGTCTGACAGTGGAAGGACCCTGCGAAGCAAAGATCGAGTGCCAGGACAATGGCGACGGGTCTTGTTCTGTGTCCTACCTGCCCACTGAGCCCGGCGAGTACGCCATCAACATCCTATTCGCCGACCAGCACATCCCCGGGTCACCCTTCAAGGCCGCGGTCCAGTCGGTGTTCGACCCCAGCAAGGTGACGGCCAGCGGGCCGGGCCTGGAACGGGGGAAGGTCAATGAGGCCGGCACCTTCACCGTGGACTGCTCCAAAGCCGGAGAGGCCGAGCTCACCGTCGAGATCATCTCCGACTCCGGAACCAAAGCCGAGGTCCACGTCCAGAACAACGCCGACGGAACCTACTCCATCACCTACATCCCCCAGAGCCACGGCATGTACTCCATCACCATCAAGTACGGAGGACACGTGGTGCCAAAGTTCCCGACCCGACTACAGGTGGACCCGGCTGTGGACACCAGCGGGGTGAAGGTCTACGGACCCGGAGTGGAACCGACAGGTGAGTGA
>NW_007579088.1:73776-78939 GCF_000690725.1 Stegastes partitus | reverse complement strand
TCTTTGTGGTGCTTTTGTGTCTTTTTGCGTTTGTCTGTGATGTTTTTTTTGTCTCTTTGTGGACTTTTTGCTTCTATTTGTTGCGCGTTGGTATCTTTTTGCAGCGGTTTTGTCTTTTCTCAGTTACAGTTTTGCTTCTGATGGTCTTTTTGTGAGTGTTTCGCTTCTTTTATTTTTGAGCTTTGCTGTTTGTTTTGTGTCGTTCTTCGACCGCTCTGACTGAACAATCATTGAAGTTTTAAGGTACAGAAACACACAGAATTCCTTTTTTGTGCAAGTTTTTATGTGTTTCTCCTTCACAGGCGTCCTGAGGGAAGTAAAAACCCACTTCATCGTGGACGCCCGAGCTCACTACAAGAGCGGCGGGAACCACGTCAGCGCCGCCATCTCCAACCCGTCGGGCGCCAACACAGACGCCTACGTCATCGACAAGGAGGACGGGACCTACCTGGTGCAGTACACGCCCTACGAGGACGGTGAGCTCCACAGACCACAGCTCATCAGCTGATTCATGGTTCTGCTGCAGAGCATCATAATGGTGGAATAAATAGTTCTGCTGTTCCTCTGCAGCAGTAAACATGTCTGTGGTTTAAACTTGGACCACGAGTTCATTATGTTCAGACCTCTAATGAGGGAAAACAGGACTTAACTAAAAACTGGCTTTAAATACTCAGAATAGCCGCCAGCAGCAGCATTTTTTAGGGTTTTCAGTCTGTTAATGTGTTTTAGATCAAAGATAGCTGGTTTACAACTGGATGTTCTAAATGTAGGCATTTAAACTCCCTAATTACTTGATAACGTGCTATCATATAACTTTTTAGTTTTTTATGTTTGTTAACATACAAACCTTATTATCCTAGCATGCGAACGTACAGCTTGAAATATACTGTTTGATGCTAACAGTGTGTTAACAGGCTAATAGTAGCTATAATACACTACATGGTAGAAGTCCGGTCAACACTCCAGACAAATCTACAACCTGGTAAACTGCTTTTTTCAGGAACATCTTATAAATCTAATTTATTATTGAAACACGCAAAATCCGCTGATTAAACAGGTTAAAATGGTTAAACAGGTAAAACCGTGACGTAGCTGTTGTATTTATAGTGTTTATTGTGTGTTATTTTACTGGTCACATGCTGCCGTTCACCAGTAAATGAACGGCTGCAGTCCAACCTCCCGGTGAGCGGCAGCAGACGGACGGACGGTCGGACGGTATTTATAGCTGCAGCCTGTCTGCAGGCAGCAGATGGTTTTCCACTGATAGTGATGTGTGACATGCTGCAGCCCAGTGCATTGTGGGACGGAAATACTCGGCCTGCAGAGGCTTCGCTCAGACTGGAATTTTAATGGAAAGTGATTCTCTGTTGGAATCTCTTCTGTCGTGTCCGGTTCAAACCACCAACACCTCCACGCTGAAGCACCCGTGGATGAAGGGTTGCTGGTCCAAAACCCAGAACAGGGTTAGAAACCAGGAGGAAACATTCAGTGTTCAGGTTCCTTTGAGTCGAACGCTCAGTGGACACAACAATCAGAGATCAGGGTGTTGTTGGGAATGAATCAAAAACAAATTATTCAGGTGGTGCTTTGAGCTTCATCAAGTTAGCCATTGATGCTAATGTCTTTCTTAATGACATTTACTAAGAACTATAAAGTGGTGCAACAACCGAAATCTCAAGATTATTCATGAATTCTGATTTTATACAAGTAATGACCATCTGTGTAGAGGGAAGGCAGGACATACAATAACACAGCACATCTTCAGGTTTTCTTAAAAAGATGATTCTTTAATTATTCAACCTGCTGTATTTCTCACTGGTGTGTATGTTGTGGCTAAGTGTCATGCTAACTGCATTCTTCAATTCCTTTTTAGAGATATTGGGAAAGAGAGTAGAGTGGGAGGCAAGTAGCGCAAGCTTCCTGCAACTTTTAGATAAAAATGATTTTCATATCTGATCACTAGCATAACTATCTGCTGGTTTGTTGCCATGAATCCTACTTAGCTGGAAACTTAGCCGCTAACTGTAATCATGGATCAGCATGTGGAGCGTTACAAAGTGGTCTCCAGGCATCAATATGGACGGTCAGTTGTCCAGAATGACTGAAAAATTGACCAAAATTGAAAAAAATTGTCTGACATTACTCAAAAATTGCTTGAAATAACCTTTAAACTTACTCAAAATTAATTCAGATTAATTCAGAATGACAAAACCTTGTCAAAAATGTCTTGAAACTTATCTAAAATTTCCACAATTATGCAAAAAAAATGAACAAAATGACTCAATAACTGTCCAAAATTACTTGAAGCTGGTGTGACAAGTGAGCCAGATGCTAACTAGCTGCCAAAGACGGGATATAAAGGATCCAGGTTTGAAAATAAAGCCGTGAACACACATTTCTTTGTATGTTCAACTCTTACTGAACAACTCTGTCCGTCTGTCTGCAGGTTTGCATCTGATCGAGGTTTCGTTCGATGAGGTCTCGGTGCCGAAGAGTCCGTTCAAGGTGTCGGTGATCGAGGGTTGTGATCCAACTCGAGTCCAAGCTTACGGTCCAGGTCTAGAAGAAGGACTCGTGAACAAATCAAACCGTTTCACTGTTGAGACCAGGTATAGCACTCTGGAATGTTTAGTTCTACTGAGCCTGAAGTTCTCTCTGAAACCTCCTTTTTAATCGCCCTCTGGCCGGTTCATCCTCAGGGGTGCTGGCACTGGAGGTCTTGGTCTGGCAATCGAGGGACCGTCGGAGGCAAAGATGTCGTGTAAGGACAACAAAGATGGCAGCTGCAGCGTGGAGTACATCCCCTTCACACCTGGAGAATATGACGTCAACATCACCTTCGGAGGCCGACCAATCCCAAGTAGGAGATGCCGCTAAGATCTCTGCCCTGGACGGTTAGGTTCGGTTTAGGGTTTACTGATTCCTGTTTGTCTTGCAGTGAGTCCGTTTCGTGTCCCGGTGCGAGAGCTGGTTGATCCCAGCAAGGTGAGATGTTCAGGTCCAGGCCTTGGAAGTGGAGTCCGAGCTCATGTTCCTCAGACCTTCACTGTGGACAGCAGCAAGGCTGGAGTGGCTCCTCTGGAGGTCCAACTCTACGGGCCAACAGGTAGGACCAGAACACACCGCTGATTGGTCTTTTTACTCCTGTAGGTTTCTTCTGGGGTTGCATTTCGTACAAACCTTAAGTGCTGAAATAGGAGGCAGCTGGACTTCTTTTTTGGTTTTTAAAGAAAGCAACCTGCTATTAGGGTGAACAATAAAAGTTCTATGGTTGATGGAATATTGAGACTCAAACATGGACACAACTGGTTTGTGTTGCTCTATCAAAGCAGGACCACTGAAGACCAGATGTACGTATCGATGAACCTGACTCTACATAATAAGTTATTGAACTTCCAACAATAATCCACAGATTGGTTAAAGAAAACAACAAAAAAACTCCTTTAAAAATGTTTAACTCAAACATCAGTGTTACCTTTGAACCCAGTTTTACCACTTTAAACAAACCAGTGAAGTTGAAGATAGTCAGGATCGTACGGTGAGTTGCACCAGAATGACCCAGGCTCATGTCTGGACCCGGTACTGCTCTTTGCATGTTGTCATAAAGCCTATTTCAGGACTTTGTTTACATTCCAAACACCTGGTTTGTCTTCAGGTGTGGCCGAACCCATCAGCGTCACTGACAACGGCGACGGCACTCACACGGTCAACTACACTCCTGCCAACGACGGTCCGTACACGGTGTGCGTCAAGTACGCCGACCAGGAGGTTCCCCGCAGGTCGGTACTGAAGACATTACAGAACCAGGAAGTTCTTCTGATCCTCGTGTCTGAGCGCTAACCTCTCAAACCGTCTCCTCTCAGTCCTTTCAAGATCAAGACGTTGCCGGCTCACGATGCCAGTAAAGTTCGAGCCAGCGGTCCGGGTCTGAACGCTTCTGGAGTTCCGGCCAGTCTGCCGGTCGAGTTCACCATCGACGCCAGAGATGCTGGAGAAGGACTGCTGACCGTCCAGATACTGGTGAGTCACGGACGTGGTCACAGCGACGCACCAACCCAGCCTTAACAACACTGAGAACCATAAGGAACCAACCAAAACCTCACTTCCTGTCCAGCAGTGAACCAGATTTGAGGTTAAAGTTTAAAGTGTTCATGTCCATTTAACATTATAATAAGAATAGAAGTGGGGGGGGGTGGAGGATAGATGGAAACAAACTGTAGGTGCCCACACAGCAGGGGGCGCCACAGAAAGAGGTTTAAAGGGATTTGACTCAATCTGCGAACCACAGTGGACTGTTGTTTATATAGTTTGTGTAAAACTGTTTAATGGTGTATTTTTGTACCATGTTAATGTTCCCAAACCCAACCAAGAGCTGACTGGTTATAGCTGTAGCTTTGGCCACTTTGGTCGTGTTGCACCATCCAGACCTGTTTCCTGTACCTGCAGTCAGAGCTCAGGGTTTAGAGAGGCAGGCAACGGAGGTGCAGTCTCACCTGGCCTCCCCCTCCAGCCTCCTGTTGCTGTTCTCTGTCTGTGCCTGTGAATAAACCCGAGCCGTGGGCTTGTTGCTGTCGCTGCAGGGTCCGGACGGCTGCAGGCGCGAGGCCTCGGTGTTTGTGGAGGACTGGGGCAGGAGGGTTTGGGAGACTCATATAGTAAAGAGAACCATCCCCTTCAGTATTCTGAGGAGAGGCTTCGTAAGGCTTCACCTCCGTCACCTCGTCTCACATCTAACCTCACCTCCCTCGCTGCCTCCTCGTCCCCGTAAAACTAGATTTAGAATCACCAGCGATCGCCTGTAACCTCTAATGGTTTGTGTTTCTGCACCAGCGACCACTGATTAGTGCTGCTGTGGCTCCTTCTGGACCTCCTGGTTCTGCACCAGGAGAAACTCAACACCACTGATTTTAAAGTTTTCATGTGCAGATAAACTACAAAAAAAACAGACGTGCGCTACAGCCCTTAACTGTACGACCTCACAGTAATCAGATTACTTCTACTGTCCCTGATGTCAGTTTACAGACGACCAGGTTCAGTTCTGACTGTAAAAAATCAGGTTCCACAGCAGGAACTCAATGAAACTAAGGTCAGTCCATCTTTGGTTCCTTCGGGCTTCATCTCTGCTGACAGACTCAGTCCTCCTCAGCATGGAGACCAGGGTCC